>NW_024879270.1:300000-600000 GCF_018340385.1 Cyprinus carpio | reverse complement strand
TTTTAGATTCATTGCACACCAACTGAAATATTTCAGGTCTTTTATTGTTTTAATACTGATGATTTTGGCATACAGCTCATGAAAACCCAAAATTCCTATTTCAAAAAATTAGCATATTTCATCCGACCAATAAAAGAAAAGTGTTTTTAATACAAAAAAAGTCACCTTCAAATAATTATGTTCAGTTATGCACTCAATACTTGGTCGGGAATCCTTTTGCAGAAATGACTGCTTCAATGCGGCGTGGCATGGAGGCAATCAGCCTGTGGCACTGCTGAGGTGTTATGGAGGCCCAGGATGCTTCGATAGCGGCCTTAAGCTCATCCGAGTGTTGGGTCTTGTGTCTCTCAACTTTCTCTTCACAATATCCCACAGATTCTCTATGGGGTTCAGGTCAGGAGAGTTGGCAGGCCAATTGAGCACAGTAATACCATGGTCAGTAAACCATTTACCAGTGGTTTTGGCACTGTGAGCAGGTGCCAGGTCGTGCTGAAAAACGAAATCTTCATCTCCATAAAGCTTTTCAGCAGATGGAAGCATGAAGTGCTCCAAAATCTCCTGATAGCTAGCTGCATTGACCCTGCCCTTGATAAAACACAGTGGACCAACACCAGCAGCTGACATGGCACCCCAGACCATCACTGACTGTGGGTACTTGACACTGGACTTCAGGCATTTTGGCATTTCCTTCTCCCCAGTCTTCCTCCAGACTCTGGCACCTTGATTTCCGAATGACATGTAAAATTTGCTTTCATCCGAAAAAAGTACTTTGGACCACCGAGCAACAGTCCAGTGCTGCTTCTCTGTAGCCCAGGTCAGGCGCTTCTGCCGCTGTTTCTGGTTCAAAAGCACACGCCTGTGCACGGTGGCTCTGGATGTTTCTACTCCAGACTCAGTCCACTGCTTCCGCAGGTCCCCCAAGGTCTGGAATCGGTCCTTCTCCACAATCTTCCTCAGGGTCCGGTCACCTCTTCTCGTTGGGCAGCGTTTTTTTGCCACACTTTTTCCTTCCCACAGACTTCCCACTGAGGTGCCTTGATACAGCACTCTGGGAACAGCCTATTCGTTCAGAAATTTCTTTCTGTGTCTTACCCTCTCGCTTGAGGGTGTCAATGATGGCCTTCTGGACAGCAGTCAGGTCGGCAGTCTTACCCATGATTGCGGTTTTTGAGTAATGAACCAGGCTGGGAGTTTTTTAAAAGCCTCAGGAAATCTTTTGCAGGGTGTTTAGAGTTAATTAGTTGATTCAGATGATTAGGTTAATAGCTCGTTTAGAGAACCTTTTCATGATATGCTAATTTTTTTGAGATAGGAATTTTGGGTTTTCATGAGCTGTATGCCAAAATCATCAGTATTAAAACAATAAAAGACCTGAAATATTTCAGTTGGTGTGCAATGAATCTAAAATATATGAAAGTTTAATTTTTATCATTACATTATGGAAAATAATGAACTTTTTCACAATATGCTAATTTTTTGAGAAGGACCTGTATATTACTGTTTGAAAAAAACAACAACAATAGCATGAATTCCTTCTACATTACATTGTTTCCTATTTGTATGGACTTTTATGACAGTTATTATTTCTTAGTGTCCTAGTTTACTGTTTCTTGTGTTGGTTTTGCAATTTTATTTATGACTGATTCCTCTTGATTGTATTCCCATGTGTTTTTCTATATCCAATTTACCATTGTGTGTGTGTGTGTGTGTGCGCGCACACACATATACACAAAAAAATTATTCATGTCCATGCCAAATTTGATGAATTATGGCTAATTATGATGAATATTTATTTCACAAATAGGCATTTTGGCTGGACACACACACACACACACACAAAAGTGACAAGGAAGTAAGACATGTTATATATATATATATTAATGAAGGATGCTAGCACTCCATGTCCACAATTATTCATACCCTTTCTCAAAAATCACAGCTGTCAAATGGTTTTTATAATTGGTGCCACATTTCCACTAGGATTTTGGACCACTCCTCTTTTGCATAGATTTCCAGGCCTTGAGGTTGGATAGCTTTCTTGTCATCACTCTGGTCTTCAGCTGTCTCCACAAATTTTCAATTGTATTTAGGTCTGTACTCTGACTTGGACACTCCAAAACATTGATATTGGTCTCTGCAGACCGTTTCTTGCAGTGGTGTACAGTAACAGAGTAGCTTTACTTCGTTACTGTATTTAAGTACATTATTTCAAGTAATTGTACTTTACTAGAGTAGTTTTATTTTGAGTAACTTTTACTTTTACTTTACTACATTCCAAAGCATAAGATCATACTTTTTACTTCACTACATTTCATAAAACAAATCTGAATATCATGTTTAGGTCAAAAATGTTAGTTGTTTGTGAACTAAATCTGCTGTAAAGGGTGATCTACTTAAGCCAACTGAAATGCTAGAATGCAGACACATCAAGACATGTTTTAGGTCAATATATATATATATATATATGTATATATATATATATATATATATATATATAAACGAAACATTAAAATAACACAGATTAAATAACTCATGCAAGTTCAAATTCCCCGCTGACGTTACGTCAACAGTTTTATTAAAATGCTACGCAGATAGCCATATGTGACGTCTGTTTTTATATTGTTTATCAACAGTATCCATTTTTATATTGTTTGAATTAACTAGGCGAGTTGACGGATATGAATGTTTATTCGTAACCATACTGAAAATAAGTCAATATTGTTAGCTGATGCTAACTGGTGCTGGTGCTAAGTTGAGGTAATTTTTAGATATAAAGTCCAAATATTTTTATTCAGCCATCTAGATAGATTACATCTGAGGGAAAAATAAAGAATGTGATGTTCAGAACATGGTAACTACAGTAATTATCAAAGTAGGAAGTGATGCCCTCTGGGGCATTTGGCCAGGGGTGTTTGTACACCACAGAAAAGGTTTGAAAAGAAAAAAATATTATTATATTATTATAATTAAATTTCCTTAAAATGTTCTCCAGGCCTTATTCTCATGTCATATATAACCGAAATGTTCTGCAAAACAAACTTTAAAACACTTTTTTCTTACTGGTGAAAATCAGATGGTCAAATCTGTTTTCTCTCAGTTACATCGCAGTCTAAGCTTCACAGTGAACATTACTACACCACTCTCCTCAACGTAGTCCATATCAACAACAAAAATATATCTAGACTCCATATAGTGGTAATTTTGGGAAAATCCCAGGTATTTTGAGCAGTAGGATTATTAAAAATATGTGCTAATATAAAATTACATTAAGTAGCCTATAAAAAAATCGCAAAATAAATCTATCTATCAGTACTTTTTTACTTAAGTACATAAGAAATCGAGTACTTTTGTACTTTCACTCAAGTAAAATTGAAAAAGGAGTACTTTTACTTTTACTGGAGTAATATTTTATTATACATATCTGTACTTTTACTCAAGTACTTGATTTGTGTACTTTGTCCACCACTGGTTTCTTGACAACTTTTGCTTTGTTTTGGATTGTTTTCTTGTTGGAATGTCCACTGCATCCCCAGTCCAAGTTTTTCTGCAGACTTTGTAATGTTTTGCTGCAGAATGTTAATGTAGTCCTCTTTTTTTCTTGATCCCATTTACTTTTACAAGGTTGCCTGAAAAACACCCCCAAAGCTTTATGTTCTTCTTTTTACCCCAAACAATAAATGACCCCTTAAAATCACTACTTTACATTAGTGGTCCTCTGGGGACCTTTTGCGAGTTTGCTGAATGGATCTCCCTTCACTGTGGGAGAGGTGGAATAGGATCTTACCATTAACCCTCAAAAATCACCTGAACATTTTTTTGGGAAGGCTATGTTTCCCAAGTTCCAATGACTGTGGAGATTGGACCACTATGGACTACAACAGCCATGGCTAACCTAGTCTCAGTGCCTTAAAGCTGGTGCTCCCACCGCTTCCTTGGGTGGTGCTCTCAAGTCAGTGCTCCCTTCTCCCAAAGCGGCGGTGCTCTCTACAGCTCATCCTCTGGTGGCAGCATCATCCACTACAGCTCCTCCCATGGCAGTGGGTGGCACTATAGGTTACGCAGGCCATCCTAGAACTCTCTGTGCTGCCTGTCAGCTCCATCATGGCCACGGAAACCATCCCTCAACTTTCTGTACTCTTCGTCAGCTTTGTCAGAACATTTCCCACAGAAAAAAAGCATTGGTGTAACACATTTTGTCTATTCTTGACATAATATCCAGTTCCAATGGGCTCAACAGCTCTTACAAAATACAGCAAAATACAAATAGCAGTGAATGATTGTTTTCCTCTGAAATGATTTTTAGGCTCTAGAATTGATTCTAAGTCTATGATATATTATATGTCTATGTCAATATATTGTGTACTTCCAAAAAACAGCATTGCATAGAATGCTGGCATACTAAAGGAAAACAATAATAATGCTTCTGATCATGTAAAACATTTTTTTATTTTTTTTTTATTTTAGTGCTCTACACATATACTTACCCATAAGGCAATTCTTCTATGACATCATCCACCCCGAGTACAGCCCTGTGTGCGATGTGTATGCGCTGATGTTCCTGGTAGATGTGGTGAACTTCATCATTATTATATTTGGATATTGGGCCTTTGGAGTAAGTGCTGCCTTACATACAATCCTTTTTTCACACTTAAATGTAATTTTAATTTTAATTGAAGTAATTCAGTTTTAAAGAACTGCAGAAAAGTACTTTTCTATGGGGTCTTAATACTATCTATTTTCCAAAATATAGTGTATTCTGAATGAGGATAAGAAATAACAAAAGACAGAGAGTGGATTGCATAAATATGAATATAAAACCTAGATTAAATCAAAGCTTCTTCCTCTTCAAATTCAGCCCTAGGGACCCATTCAGGGCCAGATTTGCAGAATACTGCTTTGTGCAAATAAGTGTTGTAAATAAATAAATAACATTGTGTATGTACAGTCACAATGAGAAATAAAGCCCTTGCTAACAGTGCTGGTCAGTTATGGCTAGGAAATGCACAGCATCATGGTAACTTCAATTAAATGTTTTTAAACTACATTCTGCTTCAAAGGATTTATAAGCATATAATTTGTTTATTAATATGATCATCTCTTTATTTGATGGCACTAAACATAAACCTACTCTCGCCCCTTGCCTTTGAATGTGCAATAAGATTGTGTTTAGTTTCACCCATCAGATCCTCTTTAGTAAACCACCAATTTAAGATTATGTAGTCAGTTCTCCTTAAGTTCTCCTCAATATTTGACCATATTGCATTTCATTGTGGAGATATGACAAGCACAAGTTTTGACTTGCTCATTTGTTTTTTTCTGTTTATTTTTGTGTCAGTTAATATGTGTATTGAATTATTGATACAGAAGCACAGTGCAGCTGCTGATATAACAGAGTCACTGTCAGAAGACCAGGTTCCTGAAGCTTTTCTCGTCATGCTCCTCATCCAGTTCAGTACCATGATTGTGGACCGAGCACTCTATCTTCGTAAAACTCTTCTTGGGAAGTGTGTTTTCCAGGTAGTGCTTGTGTTTGGGATCCACTTCTGGATGTTCTTCATACTGCCTGGTGTCACAGAGAGGTGAGGAATAAATGCAGAACTATACTGTAAAAAAACATTATATGACCAATAATGTATGACAACATTTGTTTTTACATTAACTCATCAAAATAAGTTAAGCAATTTTTTAAAAATTATAAGTTGTACAAGGGTCATCTATTTTAAGACCCAGTTTAATGTAATTTACATTGAAATTACTTAAGCAACTAAGCTGACTGTACTGAAAAATCTAAGGCAGCAGCTTATTTTTACAGTGATATATATGAATCCCTGAAAGTGATCATCCAAGTTTAAATACAAATATTCACTCTTTATTTTATATATATATATATATATATATATATATATTATGAAAAAAAATTATACATCTGATATGCATGGGAAAAATAAATATATTTTGCCAGTGGGAATGAATGTGAATAATTCTTCTCTGAAAACTTTCTCAAAAAAGTATTTTATATAATTTTGGCAAATGCATTTTGTTTTACAGATATTTAGATATATTCTAAAACAAAACAGATACTGAATGATTTGAATGATTTTAGAAATGTAATGTTGTGGCACAAAAGGTATTTACATTCCATATTAGGGGTGTGCAGCTGAGCTAATATCTGTAGCAATCTCAAAATTATTTGTATCTGTATTCGGGTAAAATCTGGAGATGGGCAGGCCTTAGACTGGAATTTTGTCAAATTACATTTGATGTCTGTTTTAAAAGCATTCAAATCAAACTTTAATAACAAAATAAACACAAAAGAGCGCGACAGCCCCTCGCGTACGACTGCAGCGCACAGACAAAACCAAACCACAAAATAAAGTTCAGGCCTGGTCCTCTCTCGTCCTTCACTGTTGTAACTCCTCTTTTTATCCTTCCGGAGCTCCTCCGTGGGACTTGAGACCGGTGAGTGGCGCAGGTGTCGCTCATTTCCAATTACTCCACCAGCCTCGACACGTTCCCATGGCTCTTGGCCCCGCCCCACTCGTCACAATCAGTTTTAAAGTTTCAGTAATATGTACATAGCTATTGTAATTATTACACTCAACAAATTATAAAAAATTCATATTAATGTAATTTATAATGTATAAAATTTTTTTTCTCAATATATATATACATATATTTTTTTTAATAAAGGGGTTTCCCAAAAAGATTATTTTTATACATTTAAGCTTTTACATTTATATGACATTTGTTTAATCCCTTAAACCCGAAGTGTCCCGCCGGCGTTGATCGCAAGATATTCCTCACGAAGTGACGGTATGCTTCTTGGCTGAAGACATGTCTCTCATCTTTCCGTGATGCAATCATGTTATCCATTGTTACCGGAACCGTCCATGATTGTTATCCAACAACATTGCAAATATTTTGGAAGCTCTACCAATTGTATGTTACAGTCAGGCCTAGCAACAAGACACCTATCTCTATATTTGGGAAAAATGACGCAGACGCGCTGCTCATTGTTCCTGAAAATGTTTGAGAAGCTCTGCCTCTGCCAATGGATGTTGGACTTGAAACGAAAACAATGCTTGGGCAGGCCAATCCAGTGGGGGCGCAACACCACACATGGAGAACACCAAAAAATAATTATTTTGCTACCTTATTTCCTTCCTGAGTTATTGCATGTCAAATAAGAAAGATATGTAAAATGATTTTAAAAATAAATAATGTTTTTGTTTTTTTATCAGCAGTTTCTCAGCATTAGATTGTCCAAATGTAATAAAAATTTATATTTTCTAAAAATATAAAACGTTTCTAACAAATGATACCTACCTTTTGACTCTCATCTGTATAGTTTTGGAGTTATGAACCTTTAAATGTGTGTATGTCACTCAGAAAACAACAGTTTTAAAAATGCCTTCCAGGTGTCAAGGACTGAACAAAAAGGCTCCCTTTGTTCCAAGTGCTGTAACTTTTGATTACTTTATGCTATCATCATAAAATTGATGACAAATGATACAGATGTAGACCACACATAGGAGAACATCACCAAAAAAAGAATTATTTTGCTACTGTATTTCCTTCCTGAGTTATTGCATGTCAAATAAGAAAGATATGTAAAATTATGAAAAAAAAAATAATAATATTTTTCTCTTTTATCAGCAGTTTCTCAGCATTAGATTGTCCAAATGTAATAAACATTTACATTTTCTAAAAATATAAAAAGTTTTCTAACAAATGATACCTACCTTTTGACTCTCATTGCTATAGTTTTGGAGTTATGAGTCTTTACTTTTTTGTGTGTCACTCAGACAAAACAACTCTAAAAATGCCTTCAGGGTTTAAGGGGTTAAACCTGTAACATTTCTTTGCAAAAACTTTTTATTTCATTCTTATATATTCTATATATATATATATATATATATATATATATATATTTTTTTTATTTTTTTATTTTTATTTTTTATTATTATTAATTCACTAATGGTATACACTCATAGGCATGCCATGTATAGGGTGGCAATAGATCTGTTGCAGGACAGTATATGTGATTTTGCGGGACAATGTGGGACACTTGTGAGATAGATAAATTTACTACAGTTATGCTACTGTATGTAAATATTGATTTACATCCGTTGTCATATGCACTTATTTATGTTTCTGAGCACGCACAAGCTAGAGAAAGCACGTCCATTTTGTGTGAGAGTGAAGAGAATCCACCTGCGAGGGAAGAGATTTGTGCTTGTGCGTTTTGATGCGCCCTTACAGTACAATGCGCTCTGGACACTTGTCATTAAAATAACGCCATAGAAACCACCTCAGACAAACTATTAAAATAAGAAGAAATTTGTATCGATTTTTTAATTGGTTAAAATTAATGGAAAATATCATGTTTATCTATGTGCGCTCGACCATTTCTGTCGATGGTACTAGATCACTTGATGAGGTCCGCACGTCCTTTGTGCAAAAACTACTCCACAAAAAGAATAAATAAAAAGCTTTCTTAAAAAGGCAAAAGAACATATGTACATTTTTCTTAAAGGGGTCATATGATGCTGCTAAAAATAACAATATTTTGTGTATTTTGCCGCATAAACATAAAACCCATTATAAACGTGATATAAACATTATTTCTAGTCGTGTCTTCTTTTGGAAGGCAAAAACGAAGTAGTTTTGCTTTCTCAATGAAACAGCGTCACACACCGCGGCCTTGAGTGAGCAGAGGCCGGAGGCCTAGAGTGAGCTGTGGTCTAGAGTGAGCCGCGGCCGGCTTGAGTGAGCAGAGGTGGAAGTCTTGAGAATGGTGCGGCAGGCGGATTCTACGAAGGAGCGTACACTTGGTCTTGCAGCAACCACATGTGACAACCCCGGGCTTGACTCCACTTCATCCACAGTGAAAGCCGATTCAGTGATCCACAGTGCAAAGTTGATGTATTTCCTCAGCGACCAGCACAGATCAGCCCCAGGCATGACGAAGTGGATATCGTACACTTTTGGAAGGCCAAACAAAGTAGTTTTGCTTTCACAGTGAAACACACAGCGTCTAAACGACATGGCGCCGGCAGCAACAACAATACTAAAATGAGAATAAAAGGTATGCCTTCTTTCTTTGCGTAAACATCTGGGCAGTGTTATTCAAATCTTCCCACATACTGACGTAGATATGTGGGGGTGTGTTAGAACGAGCCATTTCAGCGGGGCGTGGAGGAGTGTTAACTTTTATATTTATTATCTATTTAGATTTGAGAATTGTGTATTTGCAACTTCACAGATCTTCTTTATTCACCAAGAGCTTGTAACATTCCAAAGAGAAAGGGAAATTTGAAATCACATCATATGAACCCATTAATATGACAATTAAAAATTAACAGACTGATGAAAAGGTGGGGCATTTTCTCAATATGTGACTTGCGGGACAAAGGGTAAAAATGCTATGCAACGCAAAGCAGGACGGGTGGTCACCCTAACCATGTACCAGCTCACGGACCCCCTGCAATTCCCTCACGAACAACCAGGGGTTCGCAAACCCTGCTTTGGGAAACCCTGCTCTAACGGACACAATGGGGAATGCTGCCAGCATGACCGGTGTCTGAAGCACGTGTGAAACAACGCCAATCCAATTGGTCCATGTGACCCATGACATCATAGGTAAATGCTGAATACGTTACCAACTTTTGTTGTCTTCAGGAGCCATCTGTTTGAAGTATGTGTGAGAGACCAAGGCAGGTGAGCAGTGTAGAAAGTGTGTGTCTCTGTGCCCGAGGACACTTGAAGATGCACATGATCTATGCGCCATGAGTCTTGGTCAAGGGCTTGTGCATTTGGTGCTCGAGGGCTCTGAATGCATTCAATGTGAGACTTGTGTCCAGGTAGCACTACCCCACCCACGGCTCTCCTCTCCTGATCCACAGCCACCTTGAAGCAACCTCCATTGCCTCTGTGTCCAAACTTAATGCCCCTTCGTTTACTGGCTCATCTGATATTGTAGACCCTGCAGAGAGACTGGGCTGCAAACCTCTACATCCTACTTCTATAGGCTCGCACCTTACCCGCCAACCGTCCCCTCTGCACTCCTCCACCAGCTCTGTGCACTTGGTCCTCTTCCTCTTTTTGATCTCCTCAATACAGTTCTCCCAAGGGACTGTTAGTTCTAAGAGGATGATCTGCTTGGAGGCTTTAGAGATCAGCACCATATCTGGTCTCAGCGATTTTATGGCAACCGTTTCTGGGAAATTCTTTTGCCTTCCCAGGTCAACTTTCAGCTTCCAGTCCTGTGCAGATGTTAAAGAGCCAGAAGAAAAGGTCCTAACAGCTGTTGCTTCCTTCTCCCCAGCCCTAACAAAAGCAATGATATTCTTCAATGTAGGCGCTTGCAGTGGGTAATCCCACTGCAGATAGTGTCTGCTACATCCTTGAAGAATTTATCATGACGTCTTGTGTCTTTCTTTCTTCAGTCATAAAGAAATTGTTTTTTGAGCAAAACATTTCAGCATTTCTCTCCATACAGGTATAATGGACTTCTATGGTGCCCCAGAGTTTGAACTTCATCTTGTCTAGCTCTGCGTGAACTGCGTTTTTTTTTTATCCCCAGTTCAAGACAGTTAGGGTAGGTCTAAAAACTCCCATTTCATCTACTCCTTTAACTTCAAAATCCTACATCTCTGTTTTACCATTTTTTTTTTTAATTTTTGTAAAGGGCATTTGATCTTCTTTACATGTTCACTTTGTAAACACTGGGTCGGTACTTCTGCAACACAATTTTAACTGATATGTGTAGCAGATTTTTTTTTTTTTTATCCATGCAGGAAACATTTTAAAAAATAGCTTAAAAAAAAATGCATTTGGTCTACCTGTGATCCGATCAACCAATCCATTTTTCTTAATACCAGGTGTAAACAGGGCCTTACTAAGGTACTAGGGTTGGAACATAAATCATCTGAAAAATTAAGAGCTTTGCTTTCAGGCTTAGCTCTTTCTTCAACATGATGGCCCAGTACAATGACTGCATTACTGCATTACCAACCTACCCTCATTCATAAACAAGACTCCAAGGGTCCTGAACTCCTCTACTTGGGGATACAACTGGCTGGACTTCCATCAAGCACAATCAAACCCCTACAAATGACTCAGAATGCAGCGGCACGACTGGTCTTCAACAAGCCCAAAAGAGCACGTTACACCTCTCTTTATCTCCTTGCACTGGCTACCGGTTAAGGCTTGGATCAATCTCAAGACATTGATGCTTCCATATAGAACAGGCTCAGCACCCGCCTACTTCCACTCACTACTACGAATCTACATCCCCTCCAGAAGTCTGAGATCTGCAAGTGAGCGACACCTCGGGGTACCATCACAGAGAGGCTCAAAATCAATTTCCAGAACATTCTCATTCACCATTACTGGCTGGTGGAATGATCTTCCCACCCCTATCCTGAATGCAGAATCCCTGACAATTTTCAAACGACAGCTGAAAACTCATCTCTTCCGAAGCTACTTAATTTCATCAACAAAAAAACAACAAAAAAAAAAAAACAACAACAACAACAATTGTCTTTTCTAGCTTGTACTTATTTGAACAATTTCTAAAACTTGGTATTACAAGAACTTCCTATGTCTGTTTGCCTCTTTAAGAAGAATCACTTTATGTACCCCCCAATTGTAAGTCACTTTTTGTATTGTAATGTTAAAAGTGTCTGAATGTTGATGTTATGTAACTCACTCCCTACACAGAGTAGGCAAGCCACTCTTTTCCAGCTGAGATCTCTGTTTGAAGTGTTGTCATGCAGTGGCTGTATTTTGAGCCTAAGACAATTTTCCCTCTGGGACAATAAAGTACACCTTAACCTTAACCTTAAATCAAGTCACCTTTATTTGTATAGCACTTTGTAAAGCTGCTTTGACACCAGTATTGTAAAGTGTCAAACAGGAAAATAGTTTGTCAATAATGCAAGAAGACAATGACAGAGTCATTTTTCCAGCTAAAGTCAATTCATTGATGATTCAGTGTTGTCATCATCCAGTTCATCTTTCTTCCAATAGTGTCTGTGCAATCAGTCAAGTGACCACATCTGCGCAAGCCAAAGGCGACAGTGGCAAGGAACCAAAACTCCATTGCTGACAGAAATAAAGAAAAAACCTTGGAAGAAACCAGGCTCAGTCAGGGGGCCAGTTCTACTCTGGCCAGACAAAACCAGTATGGCGTGGTTTTCCAGGCTGCAACACGTGCAGAGGACTCGTCTGGTTACCGTGGTCTTATGGCGATGGTGGTTGTACCTTAGAACCTGGCCTCATATTTGGAGTTGCTGACATATTTGCAGTCTGTGACTGTGTCATATGGATTACATAATGTGAGAATATTTGTTTTCTGTTTGAATTGGTTAAGATGTTTTTTGAATACGGGCCCTGGTCTCCGCTGATATTCAGGGCTGTAGAGGTCATCTCTAGGTGCTGATCCACCATCTGGGCTGGAAATGTACTGGATCCGGGTGACTGCAGTGACCATCTGATTTGGATACTGACTGGATCTGGTGGCTACAGTGACCTCGGAATAAGAAAGAAACAGACTAATATTAGCGTAAATGCCATTCTTCTAACGATGTACCATCACAAAGTAACGAAGTACATCAGGTGTTATAGCAAGTGTTCCCGGGTTCCGGATGTCTTAATTAATGCAGCCTAAAAAATCCATTAATGGATTTGAGTATTAGAAATGTGTGTTATGTGTAAGCCAGGTTAAAGAGATGGGTCTTTAATCTTGATTTAGTGTGTGTGTCTGCCTCCCGACCAATGTTAGGTTGGTTATTCCAGAGTTTGGTCTCTAAATAGGAAAAGGATCTTGATTTTGATATTCTAGGTATTATCAAATTGCCAGTTTTGAGAACTCAGCGCACGTGGAGGACTATAGTGCAATAAGAGCTCATTCAAATACTGAGGTGCTAAACCATTCAGGGCTTTATAAGTAATAAGCAAGATTTTGATATCTATACAAAGTTTAATAGGGAGCCAGTGCATTGTTGACATAACTGGGCTTACATTATCATACTTCCTGGTTCTAGTAAGAACTCTAGCTGCTGCATTCTGGACTAGCTGGAGTTTGTTTATTAAGCGTGCAGAACAACCACCCAATAAAGCATTACAATAATCTAACCTTGAGGTCATGAACGCATGAATTAACATTTCTGCATTTGACATTGAGAGCAGAGGTCGTAATTAAGATATATTTTTGAGATGGAAAAATGCAGTTTTACAAATGCTAGATTCTTGGCTTTCAAAGGAAAGATAGCTATCCTATAGCACACCTAGGTTCCTAACTGATGACGAAGATTGACAGAGCAGCCATCAAGTCTTAGACAGTGTTCTAGGTTATTAGTTGTGGTTCTTTATAGAGAAATAAACGATTTGTCCAAAAATAATGATTGATTCTTTAACCATTGGTTAATTCTTTTTGTGTGGTCTAGGTGGAGGTGGTCATATGGCCATATGGCATATGTTCTCTACATGTAGTTATGCAATTTATTATGCTGTGCTAATGTTTTGCAAAATTACAATCCAGATTGTGTCGCAAACGCAAATACAATGCTTTTACAGATCACATTCTCAAGTAAACCAGTCGTCCACGCTATCAAAATGGAGCTCTGTCAAATTTAAAAGCACATTTTCTATTTTCGATGTAAAGCCAAACTTCTTCTGTTTCTTTTTACACATTCATTTGAGTGTTTTTGCTTTTTCACAGAACAAACAGAAGAGTTACAATGAAGTAAAGAAAAAAAAGGATAATTACAAATTAAAAAATTTAATATAATAACCTATGACAGAACAATGAACAACAAATGCATACAAAGACAAATTATCATTTAACTGGTCAGGTAATGCATAAGCAGGATACAAAATCATAAATGTTGTAGAGTCACTTAATCCTATGCGTATATATTGAAATAAAATGAATCATATGAATGACAATAATTGTACCAAATACAAAAACAGTGCATTACCCTGACTATTGTTGGCTGTCAAATAATACATTGGGCAAAATATTAAATACATTATTAATGAATACAGATAACACTCCATTATTAATTACTTTGGCATTAACAAGGTCATTTGCTATGAATGCATTATTAGGCATTAATCATTTACCTTAAGATGTTCTAAAATCTGTCCCCAGGTTTTGTCAAATACCTCTGATTTGTCGTTATTGATGTATCTCAACCACTACAATGCAAGCATATTGTAACGTAAGGATAGAGGAGACAATAGCAAGTCAAAACAGATCCTTTTATTAGGATGAATAGCATCAGTCTCAGAGTGATAACTGGGGAAGCAGACACAGTTCTCAGAAGTGTGGGAAGATGCTAAGGCAGTACACCGGTCCTTCTGAATGTGATGGTATCTCCGATGATGATGATGACTAGGCAGCGCAGGCTTGCATGGACAACTCGATCCGACGGTCAGACGTGAAGTGGTGAATCCAGTGTTGGTGAATCGTGAAGACATACACTGCAACGGCGAACTTCCAGCCGGAGACAACCCAGGAGACACGAGGAGCTGAAGAGACAGGAACACAACAGGTACATCCACAAAACAACGATCTGACTAACACAAGACGCATGAGGTGAGTATAAATAGACAGTGGTAATGCACAACACCTGTCGCTGATTTCCTGGAGGATCATCAGCGACCACGCCCACACACACACATTCATTCATAAAATACACACACACAGTGCAAGGGATCGTCAATGAATTCCTCAACCGTGACAGTACCCCTCCCTCTAGGAGCGCCTCCTGGAGCTCCCAGAGGAACCTACCTGTTGATAGTAATCATCAATAAGGGACTGATCCAGAATGTCCCTAGCAGGAACCCAACTTCTCTCCTCCGGACCGTAACCCTCCCAGTCCACCAGATACTGATTTACCGAATAAGTGGGTTCCCCATCTACGAGTCGCGGCGGTGGGGGAACTGGGGCTGGCAGATTAATGGGTGAATAAAATAAGGGTTTCAATTTGGAAACATGGAACACGGGATGAATTCTTCTGTACGCAGGATGGAGTTTAAGGCGAACTGTCACCGGACTAATGATTTTGGTGACAGGAACATGGGCCAATGAATTTGGGAGCTAGCTTATTAGAAACGGAACGGAGTGGAATGTTCTTAGTAGAAAGCCACACTTTGGAACCGACGACATACACGGGAGGTCTTGACCGGTGGCGATTGGCCTTAACCTTGGTGCGCGCCCTTACTTGGAGCAGAGTCTCACGGGGTCTGGTCCATGTACGGTGACACCTCTGGACAAAAGCGTGAGCGGAGGGGACTGCGACTTCGGATTCCAGACTAGGAAAAATAGGTGGCTGGTACCCTAAGCTACCCTCAAACGGAGATAGGCCCGTGGAAGACACAGGTAGCGAGTTGTGGGCATACTCCACCATTGAGAGTTGTTGGCACCAAGAGGAAGGATTCTTGACGGCAATACATCGCAACATTCTCTCCAAATCTTGGTTGGCTCTCTCGGTCTGCCCGTTGCTCTGGGGGTGGTAACCCGAAGATAGACTGACAGTGGCCCCCAGTAATTACAAAAATCTTGCCAAAATTTGGAGACAAATTGGGATCCCCTGTCAGAAACCACGTCCGTCGGGAGGCCATGTAACCGAAAGACGTGATCGATGACAGTCACCGCTGTTTCCTTGGCTGAAGGCATTTTGGGCAAGGGAATAAAATGAGTCGCCTTCGAGAACCGGTCCACTATGGTTAAAACAACCGTATTGCCTTGGGATGGCGGGAGGGCGGTAACAAAATCTAGCGCTATGTGGGACCAGGGTCTCGAAGGGACAGACAGCGGTTGAAGAAGCCCATCTGGGGGTCGATTGGAAGTCTTACCCATCGCACAGATCGAGCAGGCCAAAACAAAATCTTGAACGTCGCAAGCCATAGATTGCCACCAGAATCGTTGCTTAACTAAAAATCTTGTACGATTTACTCCTGGATGACAGGCTACATTGGAACAATGACCCCACTGAATAACGTAGGACCGTAATTCCTCCGGCACAAACAATCGGTTCGGTGGGCACCGGGACGGAGGCGTTACCCCTTCTAAGGCCGTCTTGACCTTCGATTTGACCTCCCATCGGAGTGTGGAGATGAATAGAGTCTCCGGTAAAATGCACTCGGGAGTAGCCGGGCGTTCGGATGGATCAAAAATACGAGATAACGAATCGGGTTTGATGTTTTTAGAACCATGACGGTACGAAAGAGTAAAGTCAAAATGACCGAAAAAAAGAGCCCACCGAGCCTGCCTGGAGTTGAGTCTTTTGGCGGATTGAATGTATTCTAAGTTCCTCAACCGTGAAGCATATTTACAAGATCTCTACCCTACATTTTGAACTTGGGTGCAAAATCAGATTTCCACATTCTTAAAATCACCCTCTTGGCAATTATCATGCCAAATTATATGGTTTGTCTTTCATGAATATTAAACATCTGTAAATTACTAAACATCTTAAGAATAGGTAAAAGTGGACATGGGTCAAGACTCCTTTTGATTGCTTAAGAAAAACAATCAAATATGTTTTCACAAATTCCTGTAATTTATGGCACAAATATAGTAAGTATAGAATGGAGAAACCTTTGGGAAAATGCTGTGCAATTTTACCTAAGATAAATATATTCTATGCAAGGTTTTAAACTGATTTAAATTCTGCCTTACATTAATTGAATGAGTATGTATGTTCTCAAGGCCTTCTTCCCAACTTTGCACCCCGATGCTAAAGATTAAATTTGTTAAAACCCCTTCAGACCCTGCATCCATTAAAATGGACATCACATGATGTTTTGTTTAAACCAATAAAATTTCATGTTTTCATAATATGAGCAATGCCTTGTCACTGATTGGTCCCTGATCAACCAATCACAATGAAGATATGACTCCTAACTTAATCTGATTAAGCTACAGGCATCACAAAAGAGAGACTTGATTAACCATCATCACATTAAAATGTAATTTTTTATTTTTTTTTTACAAAATCTCTGACATGAAATTATCTAAGAAATTAGAGATAATGAAGCCTTTCTTTAGTTGCTCAAAGGAAGCAAATGTCCCACATATACACATATCTTTTATTCTTTAAATGCCAATCATCTCCCATTGAGTAAAACCTGAATCAAACAAACCAAGAGAAAAAGGCATGATTCTGACATATAGGACTATCTAGGTAAATGTTGGAAGCCTTTAAATAGGCTTTAATCCATATTTCCATATTGTCAGCACATCATTTATAATAAAATGATTATCATATAAGGCTGGGTCAGTTCTAATAGGACTATTCAGGTGATCAGTAAGAGACATCTTATTGCAAAATGCTTGTTCCGTTCAAAGCCAGGATGGATCTCTATCTGCATCAGAAGGCCACTTTTTCCAGAACGCGAAAATACTTAGGTTAGCTGCCTGTAGTATAGTTGTAGGAGTTCTCGTGAGAATGTATGAGAGGTGGGGGATGAAAAGTGATTGACATGAGTGACAGAGGTAGGACTTGGGTTCAATAAAAAGTTACCTACAAAGTACCTACTCCGACGTTCTTCTTTTATTTTGGGTATGACATCACAACACTGCCCAATAGTAATATTTGAACTGCAGCAGGCCAAACCCTCCTTCCTTTTTAGTTTTGCATTAATGTTTCTTTAAATATTCTCACATGCATATGATTCCACAAAAAAGTTACTTTTTTATTTAGTTAGATTATCTAACTATTTAAAAAAAAAAAAAAAAAAAAAAATCCTTTGAGGCATAAAGCTTCTACTGTGTTGTTTATGTAAGTGGTTGTTAAAGGGTTAGTTCAGCCAAAAATGAAAATTATGTCATTAATGACTCACCCTCATGTCGTTCCAAACCCGTAAGACCTCTGTTCATCTTCGGAACACAGTTTAAGATATTTTAGATTTAGTCCGAGAGCTTTCTGACCCTCCATTGAAAATGTATGTATGGTATACTGTCCATGTCCAGAAAGGTAATAAAAACATCATCAAAGTAGTCCATGTGACATCAGAGGGTCTGTTAGAATTTATTGAAGCATCGAAAATACATTTTGCTCCAAAAATACCAAAAATACCAGACTTTATTCAGGATTGTCTTCTCTTCCTGGTCTTTTGTGAACGCGACTGCTGTGACTGTTGACGTACGACGCTGCTGACGTGTTTTCTGGTGCGCCCAATAACAAAGAAAACACGTCAGCAGTGTCGTACGTCAGCGGCGTCACTGCAGCATCGTGAACGCGCTCACAACAGACCCGGAAGAGAAGAAAATGCTGAATAAAGTCGTCATTTTTGTTATTTTTGGAGCAAAATGTATTTTCGATACTTCAATAAATTCTAACGGACCCTCTGATGTCACATGGACTACTTTGATGATGTTTTTATTGCCTTTCTGGACGTGGACAGTATACCGTACATACATTTTCAATGGAGGGACAGAAGGCTCTCGGACTAAATCTAAAATATCTTAAACTGTGTTCCGAAGATGAACGGAGGTCTTACGGGTTTGGAACGACATGAGGGTGAGTCATTAATGACATAATTTTCATTTTTGGCTGAACTAACCCTTTAAGTGCTAATGCTGGGTTTAAGACGATAACTCCTCCCTGTTCCCATTCTAAAGTCTCCTCTTCACACTTTGTAAATCCAATGGTTTAAATCGTTGGGGCAGTTCTGTAGGCTAATGTCTCATTCCCAAGTCTCTCAAGGTTACATAAACATACAAGGACATTTTGAAGGTGTAACCCATCACTTAAGAATTGTGCTTGTTAATTGTTGTAGTTGTGTGCTACAATGCAATTAATAAGGTTGAACCCTACAATATGGCTTACCAATACAATATGGATTACTATTATGCGATTGCTGATATTAATTTTACTGCAATGCTTCTTATTTCAGGAGATTCAACAGGAATCGAGTTGCTCAACTGTGGTACTTTGTAAAGTGCATTTATTTTGGTCTCTCAGCATACCAGATCAAATGTGGCTATCCAAACCGTGTTCTTGGAAATTTTCTTACCAAGAACCACAACTACTTCAACCTCTTTCTCTTTCAGGGGTAAGTAAATTACTTGCTCCACAATGACCGATTTGGTCATTGTTTCTGTACATTCAACAGAATGTAACGTTGTCTCTTAGCATGCTACAAAGACTTTAAAGGTATAGCTTAAATAAAGGTATACGTTTCTAGGCATGCTCCCTGAACTACACATTAGGAGGTTGCAACCTGCTACACTAACTGGCAGTATGCCTTCACTCGCCTTTGAAAGGGTCATTTAAATTATCATAATATATTTGCCGTATAGTGTCTTCATTTACTCCACAACCAGTGTTGATTGCCCAGCAGCTACATCACAAATGGTGTAAATTACTAATGTCTGTTATTGGATGACCTACTAAAAAAAAAAAATGTAACACACCAAACATATAATCAACAGCTACTATTGCAGAGAAAGAGGAGTGAATTTTGGGGCTGAGGGGCTAGCTCTGTCAAGTTTGTCTCTACGAAGTTGGACCAACAAGATCTAAAAGCTGCTGAATTTGCTGCTGTGGTAGGCAATTTTTTCTTAGAATTGCAACTTCTGACATGGTTGCCAGGGGACTAAAGTTCTCACAAATAAAATAGTGCGCATAGACTAAATGGCTCCACAAATTAGCCGTCTTTAATTTAGCACAACTTTTCTCTGTATCGTTGTAATAATTTGACCAAACTCCCCACCACAATCAGTCAAGTCAAATCTCCTTTATTTGTATTGTGCTTCATACAATACTGGTTGTGTCAAAGCAGCTTTACAGTGTCAAACAGGAAAATAGTTTGTCAATAATGCAAGAAGACAGTATCAAAGAGTCATATTTCCAGATAAAGCCAGTTCATTGATGATTCAGTGATGTCATCATCCAGTTCAGCTCTCTTCCAATAGTGTCTGTGTGATCAGTCACGTGTCCCCAACTAAGCAAGCCAAAGGCGACAGCGGCAAGGAACCAAAACTCGGTGAAAGAAATGGAGAAAAAACTTTGGGAGAAATAGGCTCAGTCAGGGGCCAGTTCTCCACTGGCCAGACGTCTTTAATTCCCTTTAAATAGAGTCATAAGCCTTTACTGCCCAATGATTTGCCAGTTGATGTACATTTGGATAATATAATTAAAAAGCTAGCAACCATCAGTGTAATGACATTTTTATTCTTTGCATGAAAACACTTAAATTAGCTCGCAACACTTTATAATAACTTTCATTAATAAATCCTTATCAAACATTATATAATGTGTAACAGATTATTATTTAATATTTATTCAAATAACTAGAAACATGAGATAATGTGCTTGTTAATGCTTACTAATAAACTTATTAAACATTAGCTAATGTTTAACAGATCATTATTTCTTGTAAATTAAAATGCTTACAAACGTCATTAAACTTTCAGTTCATATGATCATGCACTTTTTAAAATTCTTCAAATGATTTTAACAGATGTTATACAATGATTAAAAGCTTATTTGTTAATGCACAACACTTTTGCTGCTATTGAGGTGTGATACGGGAAAGGTAAAGGGGTCAGAAGTGTACAGGGTCAGTTTGATTACTATAAGGGAACAGGGTACAATCTGTTTATATTACATTGTTTTGATAAGTATTTTCTTGGAAAATGTATATGTTTTCTCCTACTGTCTGCTATATGAAAAGAAACAAAGACACAATACAGTCAAGCCAGTATTACATTTTACTACATGTGCTTATTATGAATTATGATACACTATGATTGCTAGCTGACTCACTTATTTGATAAAGCCAGTTTTCTTGTTCCTTATTATTATTGTTATTATTTTTTTATTTTTATTTTTTTGCCTAATTGTGAATAATCACATATTCATTAGTTGGTCAAAAAGTATGGGAATCCCAAAAATGATAATGTGTGGATAATTGTAGCAGCTTGGCAGCATAATGCATTGCTGATTTGCTTGTGTAGTTGTCATCTTAGACTAGCGTTTCTGAATCTGTCTTACTAACCCGGACTTGTCACACCACTTACATATTGTTGTTCTTTTGTTGGTTTTATTGCTTCTGTTTTCCTCATTTGTTAGTCGATTTGGATGAAAGTGTCTGCTAAACGATTAAATATAAAGGTAAATGTAATGGGCTTTTTTTTGACAGGTTCAGGTTAGTTCCGTTCCTGACTGAGTTAAGGGCAGTGATGGACTGGGTGTGGACAGACACAACTCTTAGCCTGTCCAACTGGATCTGTGTGGAGGACATCTATGCCAACATCTTTATTCTCAAATGCTGGAGAGAAGCAGAAGAGGTAAAAAAAAAATTGTCATCCAAATTAATTTTATTATCCTTCCAAACTTATACATACAGGTGACATCATACCTTTTTATAAAGTCAAGCTCTAGTACTCTCTGCAGTACTTCCAACACTGCATATCTTAGATGTCTCACACATTTATCTTCTATGAATTCAATAAAGAAGTCAGCCTGTGATTTTTAGTTCCTCTATTAGTCACACATCTTCTCATCATATAAATTCACAGGTCAGAGTTCACCAAATGTGTATTCATTCGGAAACAAATTACCACTGTGTGTAATACATACATGTTTTACATTGTACTTGTATTTTAAAAAAATACCTGCATGTAATTACATCTATAATTAATGTCTGTAATTACATTTATAATTACATTGCTGACCCATCCCTTACACCTTAACCTTAATCCCTTAAACCTACCATACCACCAAACCTGTCCCTAACCTTACTCGTATCCCACCTCAATAGCAGCAGAAGTGTTTTGCAATTCAATATGAACACAATAAGTACATTGTAGTTAAGGCCACTTAATATACAGTGGGACCAAAATGTACATTAGTGAAATAAAGGAAAAACAAACCTTATTGATGATATTTTGAATAAAAGTTCTCTCTTTCTTTCACGGGCAGGAGAGAAGACAGTATGTAATAGTCTTAGATTCTATTCTTAAATGCTGCAAATTGTCACTTGAACAAGCAAATCCACAAAGAAAGAATTAAAATTAAGAATATATATATATATATATATATATATATATATATATATATATATATATATATATATATATATATATATATGTCTAAATTAAAATGTCATCTACAAATAAGACTTTTTAAGACTTTTCATGAATTAAAAAAAAACAAACACATGTAACACTTTTAAAACCTTTTTATTGATCCACAGGTACACACTTAGCTCAGGTCATGTTGTTTTAGAAGTGCTGCCACAGTTCTGATTAGTGGTACTATTGCTCATTCTATACCTCCTGATCCCTTCTGTAAATGTGTTTAAACTGAGAAAGTTCTGGTGCTTATGTGTCATTTTATAGCCAACAGTTGGAAATCGTGATATTTTACATACTATAAAATAATGGAATGTTTTCTTGCCACAGAAATACCCTCACCGACGTGGACAGAGGAAGAAGAAGGTGGTGAAATACACAATGGGCGGCTTCATTATTTTTGCTCTCATCTGCATCGTCTGGTTCCCTCTTCTCTTTATGTCTTTGGTTAAATCTGTAGCAGGAGTAACCAATCAACCTCTAGATGTGTCCATCCAGTTGAGCATACTTGGATATGAGGTGTGTGATTCAACACTAAAGAGTAACATTGTAATCACTATTATAAGTCAAGTAAAGTCATCTTTATGTAACAGATTTGAATTACAAAAATACTGCAGTGTATTATGTGTATGTCAGGTTAAAGAAATGGGTCTTTAATCTAGATTTAAACTGACAGAGTGTGTCTGCCTCCAGAACAACGCTAGGTAGATTATTCCAGAGATTGGGCTCGAGATCTGCCGCCCCAAGTTGAATTAAATTAAATTTAAAATTAAATTTATGCATTTAGCAGACGCTTTTATCCAAAGCGACTTACAGTGCATTCAGGCTATCAATTTTTAGCTATCATGTGTTCCCGGGGATCGAACCCCTAACCTTGCGCTTGGTAACGCAATGCTCTACCACTTGAGCTACAGGAGCACTTGATCAAAATCAAGTTGATTTTGAAATTCTAGGTATTATCAAATGGCCAGAGTTTTGAGATTGCAGCGGACGTGAAGGTCTATAATGCAATATGAGCTCACTTAAATATTTAGGAGCTAAACCATTCAGGGCTTTATAAGGAATTAGTAAGATTTTAAAATGTATTCAATGTTCAATAGGGAGCCAGTGCAGAGTTGACAGAACCGGGCTTATATGGTTGTACTTCCTGGTTCTGTTAAGAACTTTAGCTGCTGCATTTTGGACCAGCTTGAGTTTGTTTATTAAGCGCGCAGAACAACCACCCAATAAAGCATTACAATACTCTAACCTTGAGGTCATGAATGCATGAATTAACGTTTCTGCATTTGACATCGAGAGCATAGGTCGTAATTTAGAGATATCTTTGAGATGAAAAATGCAGTTTTACAAATGCTAGAAATATGGGTTTCAAAAGAAAAACATTGCCACAGGTGTGCTATTTGATTAGTTAATTTCCTAACTGATGACACCTAAGTTATATGTACAAACTATATAAACTCACCTAAAGGATTATTAGGAACACCTGTTCAATTTCTCATTAATGCAATTATCTAATCAACCAATCACATGGCAGTTGCTTCAATGCATTTAGGGGTGTGGTCCTGGTCAAGACAATCTCCTGAACTTCAAACTGAATGTCAGAATGGGAAAGAAAGGTGATTAAAGCAATTTTGAGCGTGGCATGGTTTTTGGTGCCAGACGGGCCGGTCTGAGTATTTCACAATCTGCTCAGTTACTGGGATTTTCACGCACAACCATTTCTAGGGTTTACAAAGAATGGTGTGAAAAGGGAGAAACATCCAGTATGCGGCAGTCCTATGGGCGAAAACGCTTTGTTGATGCTAGAGGTCAGAGGAGAATGGGCCAACTGATTCAAGCTGATAGAAGAGCAACTTTGACTGAAACAACCACTCGTTACAACCGAGGTATGTAGCAAAGCATTTGTGAAGCACAACCTTGAGGCAGATGGGCTACAACAGCAGAAGACCCCACCGGTACCACTCATCTCCACTACAAATAGGAAAAAGAGGCTTCAATTTGCACGAGCTCACCAAAATTGGACAGTTGAAGACTGGAAAAAATGTTGCCTGGTCTGATTAGTCTAGATTTCTGTTGAGACATTCAGATGGTAGAGTCAGAATTTGGCGTAAACAGAATGAGAACATGGATCCATCATGCCTTGTTACCACTGTGCAGGCTGGTGGTGGTGGTGTAATGGTGTGGGGGATGTTTTCTTGGTACTCTATAGGCTGGGAATTGGGTGGAACGGGAGCTTCGTGCCCTGGATGTGCATCCCACAAATCTCCATCAACTGCAAGATGCTATCCTATCAATATGGGCCATCATTTCTAAAAAATGCTTTCAGCACCTGAATCAATGCCACGTAGAATTAAGGCAGTTCTGAAGGCGAAAGGGGGTCAAACACAGTATTAGTATGGTGTTCCTAATAATCCTTTAGGTGAGTGTATTTTATAAGTTTGAAATATGTCTATATATTAAAGGGGTCATGAAATGCATTCTTTAAAGTTATTATTTT
The DNA here is from genome assembly GCF_018340385.1 of Cyprinus carpio. Lineage (NCBI taxonomy): Eukaryota > Metazoa > Chordata > Actinopteri > Cypriniformes > Cyprinidae > Cyprinus > Cyprinus carpio. Next base: position 575,407 of record NW_024879270.1, on the reverse strand, counting down.
CATGAAAAACTAAATTTTTTATCTATCCTGATTTTAGCCCTTTGATTTGAAACATCAATGTAAATGCCCACTGCTATGACTGGCTAACATCTTTGCATACAAAATGACCATTTTTAATATAAAATTTGTACTATAACGATTACTATAATATGTTTACTGCTATATATGATACTATAATATAAAATGATCATGAAAAGTGTTGATTATAGCATTGTATGTAGAACTCCTCCCATTGCATCAAAGACTGCAGCACTATACTGTAGCCGAACACAGTCATGTCTACTGATCACACTATGCAGTGATCTCCTATTGCAATGGGCAAATCTCACAATCTCTTTCACCATAACTAGCATTGTGAAAATACAGTGTAAATAAGAGATGCGCTGAACAATGTAATGTAATCACAACATAGATAACTTTTTTATTCTACTAACAGGAACAGTGTGAAGTTGATTGTTTAGTTACTGGCTGATGCATAAACAACTTTGCGATGAAGAACTTCTGTACATGATGTATTCTTTACATATTACACTGATCACAGGTCATGATGGTCATGAAATGCAGTTTCAGATTTTTATATTTTGTTTCTCAAGGTTAGTTTCTAAGGTTAAAAAAGTTTCTTGCACCAAAAAGGTCATTCTTTACCTAACAAAAGTTTTACTCTTGTGATTGATGGACATAATTATAATAATAATTAGTATATTCATGATGTCTGCCTAATGTCAGCCCTTTTCACATCTTTGCTTCTCTCCTCTCTGTGCTGTATTTCAGTGTTCCAAATATGTCCAAATAAAGCTAAAGCTAATAAAGCTAATTTATATATTTTTCTGTTTCTGTCAGACAATGGAACAAATATGAAATAGTGACTGCAACAGCAGTGCTGGCAAGTCTTGGAAAGTAGCTAAAGTTAAAGTCCCTAGATTTGTCACTAGTACTTGACAATGACTACATCAATTAAATTATATCATTAATTTATTACAGTGTCTTAGAGCACACATGAAAATATATATATGAATAAATAAAACATTTATGCAGATACTGGCCCTCCAGGAACCCCTGGTCTAGTAAAGTGGTTCTCAAACCCGATACCCCCAACAGTACACATTTTGGATGTCTCTCTCACCTACTAATGAGCTGATAAGTTGAATCAGGTGTGTTTTATTAGGGAGACATACAAAACGTGCAGAGGACCAGGACTGGGAACCACTGGTCTAGTACAAGAGAATTAATCATGTTTTCTTTTTACATGTGTTTACAGCCATTGTTTAGCATGAGTGCTCAGGAACACAATCTGATCCCATACTCTCAATCGGCCTTCCAGAAGATGAGCAATCACTTTGCCACTTACCCGGTACACATTACATTTGTCCCAAAGCATGAGCAATTACAATCTATAGTTCCCTTCCACTTCATTCAACACATTTTAGTATGCACACAGGATAAAATGCAATTTCACTTTTAGATTGCTGTTTTTGTGACTAAAACATATTAATTTTGTCATGATTGTTATAAATTGTAATACATTAACTCTTTGAACCTTGAGTTTAAACAGCTAGACTGTCAATCCGTCAGTCTGATCAAACTGTCCTCCATGTGCCTCAAATAGTCAGCGATGCAGTTTCTTGTGAACTACATGGCAGAGGACATAGTAACGGCAAAGATCAAAAGTGATGCCAGTCGACTCTGGAACGTCAGTCCTGCCAGCCGAGATGCCATGATCTATGAGCTCAGCAACTCAACACACTTCTACATCACACTGCGCTGGACTTTACTACGGTATATTCTCACAATCACAACAACTGCACACATTTTAAAGACTTAAGGCTTTATGGTGTCTTTGCATGGATGTAAATTAATGACTAAAATCTTTGAAATAAAAAAGCGTGTTGAATTGCAATAATCGAAAAAAAAAATGTTGCATTAACAGTGCTTGCATATTTTAATGCATTTTTGGTGGCTGAAATTCCCTGTGTACATGTAAGCACTTTACTGCACCACAAAGGAGATTATAACATTATTCCTCTCACACTGATATACAGAACATATATTGCATCTGAGGAAAACATACATTGCTCTCATTTGATGGGGTGAAATCATTATGTACATTAACAACGTTTTGGGACAATTATAATATAATTTAATGGAAAAATATGTGAATGGCATTTAAGCTGTGGCATGGCAGGATTTAGAATGGCCTCCTCAGTTGTAGTTGGGCACTGCAGACAGACGCCGAATGGCACTGCCTGTGTGTGTACACTCGTAGAAAACAATGTGTTCAAATTTTAAAGACGTGGCACAGCTTGGCACTTCTCATCTGATGTGTCAGCCCCATTACATTAAGGACAAATGGATTTTTTAACTCATTTTCACTCACCAAAAAGAATGTCTAGTTTACGACTGTAACCATGGTTCCCTGAGAAGGAAAATTAGTTGATGCGATGGGGAATGCCATCATCATGATCGTTGTCTGAGCATGTGTCAAGTCAAGTCATCTTTATTTATATATCGCTTTAAACAAAAAAAATTGCGTCAAAGCAACTGAACAACATTAATTAGGAAAACAGTGTGTCAATAATGCAAAATGACAGTTAAAGGCAGTTCATCATTGAATTCAGTGATGTCGTCATGCAGCTCAGTTCAGTTTAAATGGTATCTGTGCAATAATTTGCAATCAAGTCAACGATATAGCTGTAAATGAAGTGTCCCCAACTAAGCAAGCCAGAGGCGACAGCGGCAAGGAACCAAAACTCCATCAGTGAGAGAATGGAGAAATAAACCTTGGGAGAAACCAGGCTCAGTTGGGGGGCCAGTTCTCCTCTGACCAGACGAAACCAGCAGTTCAATTCCAGGCTGCAGCAAAGTCAGGTTGTGCAGAAGAATCATCTGTTTCCTGTGGTCTTGTCCCGGTGGTCGTCTGAGACAAGGTCTTTACAGGGGATCTGTCTCTGGGGCTCTAGTCCTGGTCTCCGCTGTCTTTCAGGGCTGTAGAGGTCCTTTCTAGGTGCTAATCCACCATCTGGGCTGGATACATACTGGATCCGGGTGACTGCAGTGACCATCTGACTTGGATACAGACTGGATCTGGTGGCTACGGTGACCTCGGAATAAGAGAGAAACAGACTAATATTAGCGTAGATGCCATTCTTCTAATGATTTAGCAAGTACATCGGGGGTCATGGGAAGTGTTCCCGGTTCGGGTTTACCTAATTAATGCAGCCTAAAAATCCTTTAACGAATTTGGATATTAGAAGCGTATTAGTGTGTTATGTGTAAGCCAGGTTAAAGAGATGGGTCTTTAATCTAGATTTAAACTGCAAGAGTGTGTCTGCCTCCCGAACAATGTTAGGTAGGTTATTCCAGAGTTTGGGCGCTAAATAGGAGAAGGATCTGCCGCCCGCAGTTGACTTTGATATTCTAGGTATTATCAAATTGCCAGAGTTTTGAGAACGGAGCGGACGTGGAGGACTATAATGTAACAAGAGCTCATTCAAATACTGAGGTGCTAAACCATTCAGGGCTTTATAAGTAATAAGCAAGATTTTAAAATCTATACGATGTTGATAGGGTAGAATTGACAATAAAGTGGAGTTTTGTTGGGACCGCGCTAATATGATCATACTTCCTGGTTCTAGTAAGAACTCTAGCTGCTGCATTTTGGACTAACTGGAGTTTGTTTACTAAGCGTGCAGAAAAACCACCCAATAGAGCATTACAATAGTCTAACCTTGAGGTCATAAACGCATGGATTAACATTTCTGCATTTGACACTGAGAGCATAGGCCGTAATTTAGATATATTTTTGAGATGGAAAAATGCAGTTTTACAAATGCTAGAAACGTGGCTTTCTAAGGAAAGGTTGCTATCAAATAGCACACCTATGTTCCTAACTGATGACGAAGAATTGACAGAGCAGCCATCAAGGCTTAGACAGCGTTCTAGGTCATTACATGCAGAGCTTTTAGGCCCTATAATTAACACCTCTGTTTTTTTCAGAATTTAGCAGTAAGAAATTACTCGTCATCCAGTTTTTTATATCGACTATGCATTCCGTTAGTTTTTCAAATTGGTATAAGTTGCGCCAGGCCGCGATGAAATATAGAGCTGAGTATCATCAGCATAACAGTGAAAGCTAACACCGTGTTTCCTGATGATATCTCCCAAGGGTAACATGTAAAGCGTGAAGAGTAACGGCCCTAGTACTGAGCCTTGCGGTACTCCATACTGCACTTGTGAACGATATGATACCTCTTCATTCACTGTTACGAATTGATGTCGGTCATATAAGTACGATTTGAACCTTGATAATGCACTTGTGTTAGTTATGATAAATTTTTATTGTCTGTTCAGAAGAATAGTGTGGTCAATAGTGTTGAACGCAGCAATAAGGATCCAATAGCACTAATAGAGAGATACAACCACGATCAGATGATAAGAGCAGATCATTTGTAACTCTAAGGAGAGCAGTCTCAGTACTATGATACGGTCTAAATCCTGATTGGAAATCCTCACAGATGCCATTTTTCTCTAAAAAGGAATATAATTGTGAGGATACTACCTTTTCTAGTATCTTTGAAAGAAAAGGGAGATTCGAGATCGGTCTATAATTAACTATTTCTTTGGGGTCAAGTTGTGGTTTTTTGATGAGAGGCTTAATAACAGCCAGTTTGAAGGATTTTGGGACATACCCTAATAACAATGAGGAATTAATAATAGTCAGAAGAGGATCTATGACTTCTGGAAGCACCTCTTTTAGGAGCTTAGATGGAATAAGGTCTAACATATGTTGTTGGTTTAGATGATTTAAGTTTTTACATAGATTTTTTTGGTTTAGATGATGATTTGGGGAACTGTTCCTCAGGGGATCTATAGTGCACTGTCTGATGTGATACTGTAGCTGATGGCTGCATGGTTACAATTTTATCTCTAATAGTATCGACTTTAGAAGTAAAGTAGTTCATAAAGTCATTACTGCTGTGATGTTGAGAAATGTCAACACTTGTTGATGCTTTATTTTTCGTTAATTTAGCCACTGTATTGAATAAATACCTGGGGTTATGTTTGTTTTCTTCTAAAAGAGACGAAAAGTAATCAGATTTAGCAGTTTTTAATGCTTTTCTGTAAGATAGGTTACTTTCCCTCCAAGCAATACGAAATACTTCTAGTTTTGTTTTCCTCCAGCTGCGCTCCATTTTCTGGGCTGCTCTCTTTAGGGTGCGAGTGTGCTCATTACACCACGGTGTCAGACTGTTTTCCTTAACCTTCCTTTAGCGTAAAGGAGCAACTGTATTTAAAATGCTAGAAAAGAGAGAGTCCATAGTTTCTGTTACATCATCAAGTTGTTCTGAGGTTTTGGATATGCTAAGGAATTGGGATACATCAGGAAGATTACTTACAAAGCAGTCTTTTGTGGTAGAAGTGATGGTTCTACCATACTTGTAACAAGAAGTGGAATTTATAGTTTTAGCTATATGAAGTTTGCACAAAACTAAATAATGATCTGAGAAATCATCGCTTGGCTGCATAATTTCAACACCATCAACATCAATTCCATGTGACAGTATTAAATCTAGAGTATGATTTTGACAATGAGTAGGTCCTGAGACGTGTTATCTAACCCCAATAGAGTTCAGGATGTCTATAAATGCTGATCTCAATGCATCTTTTTCATTATCAACATGGATATTAAAATCACCAACAATTAAAACTTTATCTGCAGCCAGCACTAACTCGGATGTAAAATCAGCAAACTCTTTAATAAAGTCTGTATGGTGCCCTGGTGGCCTGTATACAGTAGCCAGTACAAACATCACAGGGGATTTATCATTAACATTTGTTTCTCTGGATAATGTTATATTAAGCACCAATACTTCAAACGAGTTATACTTGAAGCCTGCCCTCTGAGAAATCCTTAAAAACATTGTTATAAATTGAAGCAACACCTCCCCCTTTACCTTTTGGACGTGGCTCATGTTTATAACAGTAATCTTGGGGTGTAGACTCATTTAAAATAATGTAATCATCAGGTTTTAGCCAGGTTTCTGTCAAACAGAGTGCATCTAGATTATGATCTGTGATCATATTATTTACAAAAAGTGCTTTCGTAGAAAGGGACCTGATATTCAATAAGCCAAGCTTTATCATTTGTTTATCCGTATTGCATCTGTTTTTTATTTGTTGAACCTCAATAAAATTGTTGCTCTTAAATTGGTTTGGACGTTTTTTGTATTTTCTAGCCCGGGGAACAGACACAGTCTCTATAGTGTGATATCTAGGTGAAAGAGTCTCTATGTGCTGAGAATTAACTGACTTCTGTGACTGGAGGCGGCTAGCAGATGGTCGGTTTAGCCAGTCTGTCTGCTTCCTGACCTGGGCCCCAGTTAGTCAAGTACAAACTCTAAGACTATGTGCCATATTTCTAGAAAGGAGAGCGGCACCACCCCAGGAGGGATGAAGACTATCTCTTTTCAACAAGTCAGGTCTGCCCCAAAAGCTTGTCCAATTGTCTATGAAACCTATGTTATTCTGCGGGCACCACTTAGACATCCAGCCATTGAGTGATGACAATCTGCTATGTATCTCATCACCACGGTAAGCAGGGAGGGGACCAGAGCATATTACAGTGTCTGACATCATGCTTGCAAGTTCACACACCTCTTTAATGTTATTTTTAGTGATCTCCGACTGGCAAAGTCGAACATCATTAGCACCGGCGTGAATAACAATCTTACTGTATTTACGTTTAGCATTAGCCAGCACTTTTAAATTTGCTAAGATGTCAGGCGCTCTGGCTCCCGGTAAACATTGGACTATGGTGGCTGGTGTCTCTATTTTCACATTCCGTAAAATAGAATCGCCAATAACTAGAGCACTTTCATCAGGTTTCTCAGTGGGTGCTTCACTGAGTGGGGAGAACCTGTTTAATGTTTTGATCGGAACAGAAGAGTGGTGTTTAGACCCACGACTATGCCGCCTCACAGTCACCCAGTTGCCCTGCTGCAAAGCCCCTGTTACCGAAACCGAACAATGTACAGGACTCCCTGAGCTAGACGCATCCAAAGCCGTATCTAGAGCCCTCACATTCTTACTGTCCTCAATTAAAGTTTGGATGCGTGTCTCTAATTCTGAAATCTTCTCTGTCAGCCTAACTATGTGTAGCAAACATGTCAATTCATTTGGTGATAACAGTCCATAATGTCCGTGGAATGCCCGTGAGTATAAAAGCGCACCTGGGAAACAAGTCTTCAACCCTTTTGTCTGAAGGAGATATACAGGCAAACCTGATGCATGACAACGAAATGGGAACCATGCTTACAGTAATAACCTAGATGTTCCCTTTCGAAGTTTCAAACTTTGATGCAGCATCTGGAGTTGATGCTGGGGAACCAATGCCCACTCCACCATGCTAAGGGAGTGCCTGCCTCACTAGAATAACAAGTACCATATCGGGCATAGAATAACTTAACTCTACAGATGGTGTCAAGTCATGTCAACGCTCAGGGCACAATATACATCATAAGCCCAATTCAGATGGGATTAGTTTTACAAGGGTAGATGGAGTAATGTAATTTTACCACAGGAAGTCTGTAATATCAATGGCCAATTTGCACAGGATAAGAAATCTCAGTAAAACTACCAGAAGTTGGAAGGGGTAACTCAGTTTACGCACTGTCATCACCTCCATCATCATGCATATATATATAAAACAGTCAGGTTCAGTCAAGTGATCTATTAATGAAATTAATTAAATTTGGGTTTGATTCTTTTGGTAATAGGCACTTACAGTACCTTAAGCTAACAGACGTTGCATGCCTTTAACGAGTGCTTTTGACCTCCTTTTTGATCTGAATGGTTTGTGTCGTCGTATGTGAGAAACACAGCCTAGAACACAACTGAAGGCATCTTCAAGTGTCTCCATAGTTGAAAAACTGCATTGAAAAAATACATTTAAACAGGAAATGACAGAACATTTACGTACATATATACAACTGGTCTATCTGCACAGGAGTAGCATTACCTGAGGTAATTATACTGGACCTTTTTACAGAAGGTAAAAGTCGCCATACTCTTTACTGACATTGCATGTTAAGATATTTGAAGATACTGTGGCAACAAAGTGTACTATGATGGGGGGCATCTCATAATGATAAAATGTTTTAACATTTTATGATACATGTGATGTCATTGTGTTTTTTTTGCACATTTGAGCAGAAATGCATCTCTGGTGATGAATGCAGAGGCGGCTGGTGAACATACAGTGAAATATGAAGATAGCGGATTGAGAGAGGAACTGGTGTCTATGCTTAGAGGGACACGCAGCCGTCCAGTGTAAGTGTTTCTTAAACATTTAAATATGGATGCTTTCAACATCTGTTTTTTGCCAATTCTCATTCCATCTGTTTTCTGATGATTGTCAGGTTAATGGAAAATCTGCTGCCAAAATATATCAGAGGAACTTCCGGACCTAATGCTAAAGTGGCACATCGACTTCAAGTGGGTGAGTTATTAAACCTTTCTTTCCTTCTATGCTCAGTACGCACTAGTTCTGATTTCCTACTCTGTTCTTGGCTGTACTCTTCAAGACAATGTATTTTAGCACCTCTTGTTATAGCCTGCTTGGATGAATCACTTTGTTGTATTCCTCGTTTGTAAGCTGCTTTGGATAAAAGCTTCTAATAAGTGATTAAATGTAAATGTAAATGAATGGCATTAGAACAACAGACCTGCAGATCAAAGGATGTTTTCTTGACTTTAATGGAATCATTCACAGAACATCCCAAAAGCCTGGATGATCTTCATCTACAGTTCTTCCGTCCTCTGTCCATCAAACTGCAACGGGGAAATGGGAGCTCTGCAGAGATGGGGCCGCAGTGGTGGGTGGTGGAAGAGTGTTTTCCTGGCCCTCCAGCCAGCAGATGCCAGAGTATTGAAATGCTGGTGTTCAATGATAAAGTCAGCCCATCCAGTGTGGGCTTCCTGGCTGGTTATGGGTGAGTTTCAGTCATTTGTACAATTTCTTAAACATGTCTGGTAAGTAAATATTAAATGAGTAGTTCACCCAATAAAGAAAACTGTCATCAGCTGTCATTAAAAACCTGTATGACTTTTATTCTTCCATGAAACACAAAAGATCTTTTTTTATATAATGAAAAATATCAAGCTCCAAAAAAGCACCTTAAAAATATCATAATACCAGTCTGACATACAACCCCATATTTATTTTGAAGTCATACAATAGTTTTTTTGTGATGAACAGAACATAATTAAAATTCTTTTGTAACGGGGCGAATGAGATGTGAGGCGTGCAGATCCGTATGCTAGCTTTTATTAATAAACATGGTCAAAACACAGGCAGGGTCGAACACCAGCAAACAGGTATGGCATGGGCAAGACACAAGAGTAGTCCAGTGAACAGACGGGGTCGGCGGTGAACGTGATCCAGGGGGCAAAACAAAGAGAGATAATCCAGGTACACGGTAATAGTCCAGGCAGGGGCAAACGGACAAGCCAAGAGAGAGATCCAAGGCAGGCTATAAACTTCAGGGCAGGCAGAGATCAGACAAGACTAGAAAACAGGCTAAGATCAAAACACGGGTAAACAGACTATGAACAAGACTTAACTAAACTTTAACCCAGGAAGCACGGAATGGCTCCGTAAAGTTGCTATCGCTAAGAGAGAGAGAAACGCAGACAATAAAACGCAGAGTCTAATAAAGTCTAAAATGTAATAAAGTGTGTGTGTGATTGATTGCAGGTGAGTCCAATCAGTGCAATGTAACATGGGAAATGTATTCCAGGATGACGTGTAACAGTCTGTGTGGTGTGAGAGTCAATATAATGTAAGGGTGGCAATCGTATAGAAGGCCACAGACCGGATTTGTGACATCTTTATCCAAACTAGGTTAGGGCTGAATACAAGTGTAAATAGGATTCAAAATGTTTTGTGATCTGATGATTAGAATTACATTTAAATACTTCATAAAAGTAATCCATATGAATTTTTATTTATTTATTATTATTACATTTTTTGATGTGCTCTGTGTGTTAATCAGTGTTTATTTGTGAATTTTTTTTTTTTTTTTTATTAAATCTGGATTACTTATTCATATGGATTACTTTCACAATGTCTTTATGAACTTTTTGAAGGTTGAAAAATTTGGTTGAGCGGACTTTCTACCAAGCGGCAACCTTCCGGTCTCTCTCTTGAAACCAACACAGAAGTGATTTAAACTGCAATTCATCAACTGGCCTCTAGAAAATGGCTCCGAAAGGAAGTCAATCCCAATCCCATGTTAAAATAGCTAAACTGTGAGCGGGGTGATTATTATTATTATTATTTTATAACTCATCTGTTTAAATTATATTAAAAAATTGAATTAAATTGTAATTATTTAAAATTTCTGCATAATTAAATTATGTCTTAAATTTCTGCATAATTAAAGGCGTGGCCACTTGAGTGACAGGTGGATTGCCATGCTGTCACACTGTTAAACTAGGTGACCAGAAACCAGCTCCACCCACGTCCTGCGCCTTTTCCCATTTTCGATTATCCATGATTGACGCGTGGTGATGCGCTGTCAAGATGCCGACGGCCAGTTCCGCCCTCTTTAGGCTTCAAAAATGCTCTTCATAAAAAAACCTACGGGTGATGTCACAGGCACTATATCCATGTTTTTATGCAGTCTATGCTTTCCACATATGGACAAAAATCATGAAAGAATATTAAAAAATATCATTTGTGTTTTGAAGACTTAAAAAAAAAGTTTTATGAGTTTGGAACGACATGAATGTGGGTAAATGGTGACATAATTCTTCTCATTTTTGGGTGAACTAATCCTTTAATGAAACAACCATTGCACTAAAACAATGTGTGAAGCTTTGCTAGTTACATGCAACTTTTAAAAAGGGTATCCAACTGATCAAAAGATGGAAAATAAACAGATCATCTTCAGTATGCTATGAAGTGACAGATTATTCACTTCAGATAACATCTGCTTATTGTATAAGTTCAAGTTCATTTTTTTAATAAACAGTATTCAACTTAAAACAAAAAGTTGTGGTGAGACACAAATTCAAGTATATGTAGTAGCAACAATGTCTTTTTAGTATTATGAAAATCTGTCCTGATTCATGCCTGACTAGGCTGACCACTTATTATCACAACACCCCATAAAAGACAAATGCCTGTAATTCTCACGTTATTGTGAACTAACATAGAAAGGAAATATAGTGAATTTACACAGACTGTTTAATGCTGTGCAGAGGTGGCATAAATACATTTACAGAAATTACTATTGTAGAAATAATGTTTTGAAATGATTGTTTTAAATACTAAATCATTATTTAAAAAAAAAATGATGATTTTGAATATGAAATCTCTCCTTTTTTGTTTTTCTTTCTATTGACATTGCAGCATTGTGGGTCTGTACATGTCTGTGGTGCTGGTCATTGGTAAGTTTGTGCGGGAGTTCTTCACAGGCATATCTCGATCCATCATGTATGAGGAGCTGCCGTGTGTGGACCGTGTACTAAAACTGTGCAATGATATCTTTGTTGTGCGAGAGACGGGAGAGATGGAGATGGAGGAGCAACTTTTTGAAAAGCTCATCTTTCTGTACCGCTCACCTGAGACCATGATCAAAATGACCCGCAAAAAGAATGAGTAGATGCATGACATTTCTGTCACAAATATCAACCTCTGCACATCTCAGAAAGACAGAAATGTCTGCTATAAGGCACCAACTAGAAAGTCATTTTATACACTGTAATCCAGTACTAAGGAATATTTTGGGAATATATTTACATCTATCCATGAGAGTTTTTTGAAGCCCAAAACTTAATGAACTGGGTCCGTGTATGTTTTGGTCATTTGATTTTCTACTTAAAGAGAAATGAGAAACGAGAAATAAATATATATTTATAAAGAGAAATATATATATATATATATATATATATATATATATATATATATATATATATATATATATATATATATATATATATATATACATATGTGTATTTATTTATTTATTTATTTTATCTTGTAAGTGCTGGTAGCAAAGAATCCGCAGGATTAATAAACTCGGCTCGCCTGCCGCTTCTCTTCTGTTGAAAATGAACTGAGCTTGCGGTTGCGTGTATCGGTGCAGTAGAGAAGGGATGAAAGGGGTGTTTCAGCGCCGCCCACACATTCAAAACAAATATTAAAGCATAATCTCATTTTTTACGAATGAACAAAAGTATGAAAAATCCAGCTACATTTCCGTTTTCCGTTTCTTAAACAAAACGGAGTTTAAGAGATATCAAACCGTTTATCATTTCTCTTTATTTCTTTTTAAGTAGAAAAATAAATGACCAAAAGATACACGGACCGAACTGCATAGACTGAAAAGAGCATCAAAGTAATAATATACATGAATGATGAAGTTTGGATCAAATTATTTATGCTTAAATGACTTCACTACTGCTATATTTGTTCCAGTAATCATGCAGTGCACAAGTATTTAGTATTTATGTATTTCATATTTCATTTATGTATTATTATTTTTTTCAATTAGAATATGTAGGAATATTATTCTTTAATTGTAGTCGTTAGTCATATAATAAACCATGGCATGTGTAAAACATCTTGTATTAGATTTATCTTGTTGCTTAGTCTTAATGTTCAATAAGCACTTTGCCTGCTATCATAAGTAAAACATATTTGATCTGGAGGAACAATTGTTATATATTCAGAAGTATAGCATTACTGTAATCCAGTCCAGAGGTAAATCATCCTTCTACATTTAAAAATGCACTGTAAAACTTTTCAGCAACTTCACATACTAAGTAAATTTTACAGTACTTTACCTACTTTACAGAATGTTACTGTAATGTGCTAAATTAAAACAAAGTTTATTCCTTCATTTTATTTGCAGAAACTGACTGCAGAAAATGCCAATTACGTTTATGAACCAATATTTAAAATCTCTGAAAATTGACTCAATTAAGCAAAATCATTAAAACCAAAAACTTAATTTTACCTCAAATCTTCGATTAGGCGAAGAGATCACTGCATCAACAACTCCACAGTTTCTGCCTTTAAATAAAACAACATGCAGCTTAACATCAATGTTTCTTTGCTCATCCTTGACTTAAACACAGGATCTCTTCAGCACAGTGGTAACCCACAAAACTTAATTTACAATTTACTGCTGTTTAAATACATTTTCTAAATATTTTGCTATTTTCCGCTTTAAACAGCATTATAGAGGATAAATGGTCGGCCTGATGTGTAAGATCATCGACTCTGCATGCGATCCAAGTAATGATTGTGTATTAACAGCAAATAGCCCATCTGTGTAACCATCGGAAAAGTTCTGGATGTGGTATCTGAATGTAGTGACGAATTAGGAGTTACTGAGATCCTGTGTATGTGTACGTATATAACAGATCTAGATTTATTTGCATAGATTTTCTTTGCTGGCTAGACAGCCTGTAATGTTCTTCACTACTTCAGTGTGTGAATGTATATTCAACAATATATTGTTTGTGATTAAAATAAAACGTTGAATCACTTAATTTGTTATTCTTTTGTGACCGATGAAACGATGCTGTGTCTGTAAAACAGTTTAAATTTAATCATTTAGCAGATGCTTTTATCTGAAATGACTCACAAATGAGGACAATAAAAGCAATTAAACCAAATGCAACAATATGTAATTGGTTTGACAAGCCCCGGATAGTCTAATGCAGTACACATAGCAAGGTTTTTGTTTTTACTTTTAAATAAATAAAAAGAAAACAGATAGCAATGATCTGTGTTTGTGTGTGAACATTTGATGATCAACCAAAGGGAATTTGTTTGGATTGGAACCTTTCCAGATGATCTTTGTGGTCTTGTTGGCTCTCTCAGGCACACTCTTCAATACACCCCTTCTGAGTGGTTTCGGCGGAACTGTTATCATGCAGGAACAGCTACAGTTTGGTCAGTGAGGGTGATACTCTTCAACATTCTGTGCTTCTGTTTCCCCTTCAGAGGCATATTGAGAATCACCTATAAAAGTAAATATATATGTGGACAGACAACCCAATGGTGATGTAAATATTTTTTTATATGTATATATCCATCACCATTGGGTTGTTATTCAGTCCGTCCACGCCAGGTTCCATATTCCCAGTGCTAATAGATGTCTCTCTCCAGCCCCAAAATGAAAACTTTATCAAATTTAAAAGGTTTGTCTTTTGATGCTTTGAAAAATGGATTGTGTTAATCCACTGTGCTATTGATGGGACTTGGTCTGTTATCCAGCTTACAAGTATGCACTTGCGGGCACAGTGGAGTAAGACGAAAAAGTTGGGTTCCTTGGAATCTGGACGGGAGTTCCTGTCTCATGCCAAGCAAACAAGTCATTGGTCCTATTTGTAAAGATCAGCAAAAAATGTTCTCAAGTTCTCTTAGGATGCCTGTCCAGATTAGTTGTATTTTCGAGCAGCTCCAGAAACAGTGGATGAGGGTTCCTTCTAGACTTTTACATTTATTGCAGAGGTTGGAGAGTTTTGGGTTTACTTTGTCTTGGAAGAAGATGAACAATTTTAAACTGCATTTCCCAGGCAGAGTTATTGGCAAGATAGGAAGGCATCTCACATATGGCTTCCCAATCAGTTATCTGAATTTCTTCCCCAGAGTCCTTTTCCTATAGCACCCTAGTTTTTATCTCAGCTATCTGTATTTGCCCTTATCATAATATTATAGAAGATTTTGTATCTGGGTTGTTATTTAAGGGTGTGAGAAGTGAAAGGTGGGAGTCGAGCCCTTCTGTTCTGCGGACTAATCTCCATATCTTAATCATATTCTTAAAACTAAAATAATCTTTAATTAGCTCTTTTTTGGGTGAAAGATATAGTCAAGTCAAGTCAAATCAAGTCACCTTTATTTATATAGCACTTTAAACAAAACAGATTGTGTCAAAGCAACTGAACATTAATTAGCTAAACAGTGTGTCAATAACTGGTGGACAGTAACAAAGTAAATGTAATTCGTTACTGTTCTTGAGTAGCTTTTTCACGTATCTGTTCTTTAATGAAGTATTTCCATTTGGGGAGACTTTTTACTTTAACTTCACTACATTTCAGAGTCAAATATCGTACTTTTACTCAACTACATTTTGCGAAATCAGTCGTTCCTTCTTATTTATGAGTGGATAAAAAGTTAACTTAACTGGTCGAGCACACGGGTAAGCCATCAATCAGGGTACATTGTTGAACTTGTTTTGGTTGCCGCTTGGTGGTATCTACGCACGAATACAGTTCACCGTTAGTGCAACAGCATAACACTTTGAGAGTGCCAGTGCCAGTACCTTCATAAATGATGGAAGAAACTCCTGGCTCAAACTTGCCACAACACCCGTGGCATTATTTGCGTTTTTTTTTTTTTGTTGTTGTTGTTGTTGTTGTTGAAAAGAAGAAAGAGGCATTAATTTTCAATTGCCTTCTCTGCCTGCCTTGGCCCTGTAAAATTTCTTCTTACAAGAATTCTCCTTCAAATCTAAGGAAACACATCGAGGTAAGCCATTTTCATTCTGGTGGTCATTTTTAATTGCGAAATCTAACTGTAGCTTACAGAAAATGGTTTCGTGTTAGTTTTTTTTTTTTTACTGAAGTTTGCAGTTTTTGAAGCTGAGTGCACCGGTATTGTGAAATGACAGTAAATCGAGGTTAATACTTTATGTTGGAATATAAATTCTATTTTGACCTAGTTTTGTATGTAGCGTATGATGCTTAAACAGTTGGCAGTCAGAGTGGAGTGCTCCATATTAACCGAGATTGTTATTTTTTTAAATGTTCAGCTTCCAAAGACTGTGATCTAAGCCTGTCCAGAAAATATTGTACTCTGCTGCTTACATCTATGACACGCTAAAACCACATGAAATATTTGTTTTATTTGTCAAAGGAAGGGTGACTGATCTCTGGATTCATTTTTCTGGATGTTTCCTTTTTGCAGAGAAAGCATGGTAGCCACTTGCAGAGATATACTGCCCTTACAGCACCAAGGAAAAGAAAAATGGAGAGCGACGAGGCTCCTTCGACCTCCAGACAGTTAATGTTGGGACAAACTAAGCTAGTCACAAAGAAGAATGTTGATCATGCAGTGTTGAATTTTGTGACCCAGAGTCTCCAACCCAACCCTAATGTGGTGGAACAACCATCATTTAAAGCTTTCTTGCATGATCTTCAGCCTAACACCTCTCTCATGTCAAGGGCCACATTGTGACGTAAGATGGATGAGACAGCACTTAAGATGAAGACTAATATGAAAAAAGCAATGTCAGAGATAGATTTCATAGCAACGACAACAGATTGTTGGAGTTCAAGGAGAAGAGGTTTCATCAGTGTCACTGCCCAGTGGGTTGAGCCTAACAGCCTGGAGAGGTGCTCAGTAGCACTACCATGCAGGCGCTCAAAGGCCCACACATTTTTGATGTTTTGGCTTGCACTCTAAATGATATAAGAGATAGTACAGTATGCTTTGTGTTTAAAACTTTGATTGATGAGGGTCATAAAAATTCCACCCCAACCCTCCCTCCCACCCTACTGGACATTTTTTAAATGTCTAAAATGTTAAAGTGTGATATAGACATACATAAGGTGTATAGCCTTATTGTATTATTTTTTTTTCAAATGAAATGTATTTATACATTAGTATAATAGTATACTTTCATTAAAATGGTTTCAAATTTGTTGTAATAAAGGATTTGTTCACTCCGATAACTTGTTCTTATTGTTTTAAGAGTCATTGTTACTGATAATATATACCGTTAAAACTGTGATACTTTCTGAGACCATTATCATACCGTGAAAATCTTATACCGTTACAACCCTAATTTTCACTTGCATCTTCAATAAAGTTTGTATGTGTTTTAAGGCTTGCCTGTTTTCACATTCAAGAGATTTTAGATCATCAGATGTGTATCATTATATTGAGCTATTGCACTAATGCATTGTGGCACACGCACACTCACAGACAGTAGCTCACACATCACGTCAAGAGAGGAGCGCAGAAACTCTTTATCAACACTGTCCTGTAATTTATCACTAAAGTAGCTTACCTACTTGTAAATTGAATACTAATAAGCCACAACTTCACAATTAATAGAGAGATGGCATGACTAATTCATACACGCAATCACTTTCATTAATGCATTAAAATAAATGTACTAGTCTGGTACTGTGCTAATTTATCTTTATCTGATTTAGAACGAGCAGAAATCTGTAATAAATGTTACAAACCATATATAAAATAACTTCTGAAAGTGAGCTGTTATGTCAGAGCACTCTTTCATTAGGAATATTTTTTCCTAATAAAAGAGTGCTCTGATTTAACAGATCACTTTCAGCAGTTATTTTATCTATGGTTCCTAACATTTCTTACAGATTTCTGCTAGTTGTAAATCAGAATTGGGCAGGAGCAGAGCTGAAAAATCCATCCCGCACAGGTCTCTAATTCATTGTTGGTTAATATCATAATGCTTTAGTTTTAAATTAATTTATGAATACCTCTGAATCAACTCAAGCATATGTGTAGCCTCTTCCTGGTACTGCACATTGAATAAATAGTAGCACCCAAACAAGACAGCTAATGCAGATTGAAAATCTGTCAGCTCTTGTGATTGTACGATAACTCTGCCCTCCATTGTCAGCATCCTTTTTTTGCATGGAAAACGTCTAGGTTACGTATGCAACCCTCGTTCCCTGAAGGAGGGAATGGAGACGTTACGTCAGAAAAAGACTGATGAATGGGGTCTCGCCCGAGAGCCCAATCACCTTCGAGTGGTAACAAAACGAGCCAATGATACACAGTGTACCTTGGTCTGCGGGATTTGCATCGCAAGCTCCGCCCCGCCGTGTGGGTACCCTGTCGTGAGGCCAGCACGAGTGAGGGCCTATACCTGACACAGAATGCACTGGGTAGCATATTCTAGCTGGACGTATGCTAGCAGGCTGCCTGCTCGTAGGAGGACTTACAAAGGCAAGTATCAACCGTGAGGTGGTGGTACACAAGAACTCTGAGGTACCCAGCCAACAGGGTGGAAGTTTCAATGACAGAGCTGGCAAGGTGCTTGCCAAGGAAAAGACACACGTTACCAAGAGACTTACTGTGGAAATACACATGTGGGATTGCCCAGAAAAAGGGGAATCACAACACATGGAGGCACCTAGTCCAACACAGGGCTAACCGAAGGGGCATGCACGCAAGTGCTGGACATCAACAGCGCTGGAGGAACCCATGGTTCTGAACTGAGGAACTCACCTGAGGGGAATAGCACATGCATCCAGTCCGTGGAGTGGAATGGCGCAGCAAGCGGATTAACACCGAGCAGGTCCTTACTGGCCTGAAGGGGTGAGTACCTGGGAGGACACGGGCTTTACACAGAGATTATAAAATCTCCCAAATGTGTTAGGTGTCATCCAGCCCGCAGCTCTACAGATGTCTGTTAGCGAGGCGCCATGCGCCAGCGCCCAGGGGGAGGCTACACTCCTAGTTGAGTGAGCTCTCACCCCTAGGGGGCATGGCAGGTCTTGAGCCTGATAAGCCAAGACAATAGCATCCACTATCCAGTGGGATAACCTCTGCTTGGAGACAGCCTTTCTCTACTGCTGGCCTCCGTAACAAACAAAGAACTGGTCTGAGGTCCTAAAGCACTGAGTTCTGTCTACGTAAGTGCGGAGCACACAAACTGGACAGAGCAGCGCCAGGGCTGGGTCTTCCAGGCACGCGTCGTCAACTGAAAATGCCTGCAGGTCCCTGACCCTCTTAACCAAAGCCAAAGCCGTCAGGAGCGCAGTTTTCAATGATAGAAACGTTATCTCTACTGAGAGCAAGGGTTCGAAGGGAGCCCTCTGCAGTGCAGATAGAACCACTGCGAGCTCCCAAGAGGGAACTTTATGAGGGCGAGGCGGATTGAGCCTCCTGGCCCCTCTCAGGAACCTGATGACCAGATCATGCTTCCCAAGAGACTTACAATCAACAGGGTCATGGTGAGCAATTCAGCAGTGACTGCGCACGCTCGTTCGTAAGCTGTGCGAACATGGCGACTGAGTCTATTTCCATACCGAGAAAGAGATCCTCTGCACAGGGGAGAGTTTTTCTTGGTTGACCCGAAGACCCAGACGGCCGAGGTGTCTAAGCACCAGATCCCTGTGCTCGCACAACCATGCTCAAGAGTGAGCTAGAATCAGCCAGTCATCGAGGTAGTTGAGGATACGGACCCCTCATTCCCTGAGAGGAGCCAGGGCTCCCTCCACGACTTTTTGTAAAGATGTGGGGAGACAGGGCCAACCTGAATGGGAGAACCTTGTACTGATATGCCTGCCCCTCGAAAGCAAACCGAAGAAACGGTCTGTGTCGAGGAAGAATGGAGACATGAAAGTACGCATCCTTCAGGGCGATTGCTGCAAACCAATCCAACAGACAAATGCATTTGAAAATGCGCTTGGGCATTAGCATCTTGAACGGAAGTCTGTGAAGAGGGCCGTAACACCCCGAAACCTGCGGGGGGGCCAGACGAACTGAATCGCATAGCCGAACCTGATCTTTCGGATGAGCCAGTGGGATGGGCTGGGGAGCTCTAGCCAGGCTCCCAGAAACTGATCCAGCGGAGTCAAGGGCCTCTTGGTGTCGTCCGCGGCCTCTTGGGACCCGGAGGTAGAGGAAACAGCTCTTTTAATGAAGGCAAGGCAAGGCAAGGCAAGGCAAGTTTATTTATATAGCACATTTCGTACACAATGGTAATTCAAAGTGCTTTACGTAAAAGAAAGTAAAATAATCATGAAAAAAAAAATAAAAAAAAAACCTTTGAAAATGATGTAAAAAATGACTTATTTAAAATGAATTTAAAACAGTTAAAATAGAAATTGATTTTACATAAAATACAGTGAATACGTAAGATACAGTGCAATCAGTTCGGACATCGCACAGTGCTCATTCAATAAATGCACAGCTAAACAGCTGAGTTTTGAGTCTAGATTTAAATGTGACTAATATTTTAGCACATCTGATCTCTTCTGGAAGCTGGTTCCAACTGCGGGCAGCATAGTAACTAAAGGCGGACTCCCCTTGTTTTGTGTGAACCCTTGGTATTTCTAACTGACTCTATCCTAATGATCTGAGTGATCTGGTGATAAAGGCATGAACAAGTTTCTCCAAGTCTTGACTGGAAACAAAACATCTAATTCTTGCAATGTTTTTAAGATGATAGTATGCTGATTTAGTTACTGCTTTGACATGACTACTGAAACTAAGGTCTGTCTCCAGAATCACACCAAGATTCCTGACTTGATTTTTAGTTGTTTGATCCCTAGAGTCAAGGTATGCATTTACATTGAAAACTTCATCTTTGTTTCCAAATGTAATGACTTTAGTTTTTTTCCTTGTTTAACTGAAGAAAGTTCTGGCACATCCAACAATTAATTTCATGAATACATTGGCAGAGGGAGTCAATGGGGCTGTAGTCATTTGGCTAGGTAAATCTGTGTATCATCAGCATAGCTGTGATAGGCAATTTGGTTCTCTCTTATTATTTGACTTAGTGGGAGCATATACAGGCTTAACAAGAGTGGTGCAAGAATTGAGCCTTGTGGGACTCCGCATGTCATGGATGTCCACTTAGACTTATGCTCTCCTAGACTCATATAATAGCCTCTTCCTTCTAAGTATGACCTGAACCATTTGAGTACCATCCCAGAATGCCCGACCCAGTTTTCCAGTCTCTCTAGTAGTATGTTATGATCGACAGTGTCAGACGCAGCACTGAGATCTAGCAATACCAGCACTGATATTTTGCCAGAGTCAGAATTTAAGCAAATATCATTTATTATCTTGATGAGTGCTGTCTCTGTGCTGTGATGCGGTCGGAAACCAGATTGAAAATTGTCCAGGTATCCAGGAGTTTAAGTATTTGTTCAGCTGATTAAGGACTACCTTTTCTAAAAGATAGTGCCAGGTCCTTAATAACAATGGATGAAATGTTTAGACCCCTACTGATGATTAAATCTAGAGTGTGTACACCTTTGCGTGTGGGTCCATGCACATGCTGAATCAGGTCAAAAGTGTTTAGAACCGTTATCATTTCTTTTGTAATTTTGTTTTCTGCATTATCTATGTGAATATTAAAATCCCCTGCAATAGCAAAACAGTCACACTCTGAGGAAATCATTGATAGCATTTCTGTGACCTCTTCAACAAAGGCTGGAGAGTATTTGGGAGGCCTGTAAATAATGATAAACAGAATGCGTGGAGCACCTTTCAGCACAATCCCTAGATATTCAAAAGACAAGTACTGACCAAATGACATTTGCTTGCATTGATAGACATCTTTAAATAGAGCAGCTACACCTCCACCTCTCCTAACAGTCCTGCAGACACTCAAGAAAGTGAAGTTAGGAGGGGCTGCTTCATTGTGGACTGTTGCACTGCAGCTGTCTTCTAGCCATGTTTCATTTAGATACATAAAATACAGATTGTTTGTGGTTATAAAGTCATTGATTAGAAATGATTTATTTTTTAGTGAGCGAATGTTTAAAAATGCTAACTTGATGGCAGTACTTTGTGTCTTTACATCAATCTTAAGTTTGATGCATTATAGGCCGCAGATTAGATGAGTTTGCCCTTGAGCTTGAAAAGGCCTTAGACTTTCTATCACGGGATAAAACTGAAATAGAGAAAGCTACAGGCACACTGGGTTCCCTCTTGTTCTGTAAACATTTGTGAATGTTGCTGCTATTATAGCGGGGACCCGACACATATCACTGAGAGCTGCTATCAGTTGTTTTTGGTTCACTTACAGCAGATGGAGGGTTTGGGCCCTGGCGTTGTGGCAGCGGTCGGAGAGCTCTCACAGGAGCAGGGCCCACAGGCTTTGGTGGTTGGGGGGCCCGCCGTTTTTTTGGGGATATTTGCGGCCTTTCAGCGAATGAGTGAGAGAGTTTCGTCCCAGCATACACCAATTCCTCCATTTTCTGTGAGAAGCACAGAAGTGTAGATGCTGGAGAGAGGGATAATGTGTCCGGTGAGAGGGGCTGTGTCTCTGGTGTTTCTGGTGACAGTGATATGTTGTCCTGGCTTCCCTGGCTGTTTCCAGAAAGTCGTCCTTGGGTGCTGAGTCTTGTATCTGTTTTGATACATCACAGTCTGTCTGTGAGGAGCTCTGTGGGCAGGGCTCAGCCGGGATAGTGTCCATCAGCAGTGCTTGTTGTGGCTGCATGGTGTTATCAGTGTCCTTGTGGGATATGTCAACCACATGATGACTCGGACCTGGTGTGTGTGTGCTGAATGAATTGCATACTCTGCTGAAGGATGGCGTAAGGAGAAGTAGATATTGTCTTTAAGCACTCTAGCTCCAAGTTTTTTAGGGTGGAGGCCATCCGGTTTAAACAGTTGTCTATGGCCCCAGAACAGATTGAAGTTGTCGATGAAATTCACTCATTTTATATTGCAAGATCTTTGTAGCCATGTGTTCAGCCCAAGCAACCGTGAAAACATATTTGTTCCCCTTGCTGGGAGTGGTCCACTGATGAACGACTGAACTTTGAGTCTTCGAAGTGTTTCAAAGAGTTCACTGAAGTCCTTCTTAAAGAGTTCTGACTGCTCTTTCCGAATATCATTCTTCCCCATGTGACCAGATGCTCTCCTCCCATGTTTGTATGAATACTAATTATTTAATTAGAGTTTGCCGCCTACAAATTTCCTTTTAGTTGGGGTGACGTGTCATTTTCGATTAGGCTATAAATAGCGTATTTCCATTCTTGTCGAGACATACGTCACCTCCAATTGACTCGGGGGTTCCCATTTGCTTCCAACGTGCGGGTGATTTGACTGCGGCTGTATGCCAGCTTTTGCGTGCTCCTGAAATTATTTTTTTCGGTAAGCTGTTATTGCAGTAAGTTGTGGGAACCAACTGTCTGGTGGGGATTCTGACGAGTGGGTATGGGTTTTTTTTTAGTGTATTTCAGGCACATGTAAACCAACTTGTGCGACGCTGCAGGTTCAAAAGAATCAATGAGCGATCTAGAGTGGTTTGTTCCAAGTGATTGACATGCTTCTATCGGCGGGTGTCTGAGATCTTTTCCTCTCTGCCTTTTTGTCCGTATTTAATGCGAGGAATCGCCGTTGTCCTACAACCTACGGTTTTGTGGTTCTTGTTTGTTTTATTTAGTCTGATTTGTAAGAGTGGTTTGTTATGTGGGTTGAAGGATGTTGCTAGTAATTTGCTTAATTAGTGTGAATTATAGTTTCCAGTTAAGTGTTTTTGGTTTATTCTTATTGTTATTATTACTAGTATTGTTAGTATTATTTTTGTTATTGTTTTTTTTGCTGTTTATATTGACTTGATTCAGTTGTGATTTCATTCTAATCGTGATCCCCTTTTTTATTTTGTGTGTGTGTTTGTGTGTGTGTGTGTGTGAGCAACTGTAAACTCTTTCTGCTAGATGCCAGGGGCTTCAGTCAGGAATCCTCCTTTTCCTCAGCGTGCTGGTGGTGGTTTGAACACTGGGTGCTGTGTGCAGTGAGACGCACAGATTTTGTGTGTGAGTGATAAGGGTTTACTCTACAGTGTGTGGTTTGGTTCCTCATTCTTTAGCCCTCAGCTGAAAAGCTTTTGAGTGTAAGGTTTTATTGTATGTTCATTTTTTAGTGATTGACTTTTGAATGATTGTATTTCTCCTCTGCCTTTATAACATACATTCTATGGTCAGATGCCGTGAGGAGTTTTGCCTGGTACGCCCGGTTTACTCCTGTGTGCTTTTGATAATAAAGAACTCTTTTGTATGATTTGCATGTCTCTGTTCCTTACTAGTGCAATGAACTTGTGTGCCTTAAGATAAAGGGTATCAATCATTCTCTGTGATGTCAGAGTGGCGTAGTCGGTTTTCGTAAAGTTGCAGTTATTCTATTCTAAATAGCTAGGCCCTAGTTTTTAATTACGATCCCCCCTCGTTCTGCCATACCCACATGGATGATGATTCGATTTGCAGTCTTGTGCTTCATCAGAATGTTCTGAAGTTCCTTGTTCACATCAGAAACCATTGCTTGAGGAAGGCAGCATGTTGTTGTAGTCCTGCTACTGATGTTTCTGATAACAGAGTCACCCACTATCAGAGTCCTGGGCTCGGCTGCGCTCTGAGCTGAATGCCGCTGTCTGCTCAACCTTGAGCGCCTGTTAGTAGCGGTGTTAGCTGCTGGCTGATCCGATCCATGTTTAATCACATTTGGGGATTCCTCACCCGCATTCATTAATGCTTCAAATCTGTTCTCAAGATGTATAGGGGGTGGCAGAATACCAGTATTCACAAGCCTTGTCATAGTCAAATCTGGGATAGAGGATGCTACGGCAGCAATACGAGAAACTCGTGACAATCTGATGTCTCGTGTTCCTTTGGGTCTCGCTCCCTGTTTGTGCCATCGAATCGTGTGGTGATCAGTTTCGGCTTGTTCCTCTACACTTGGTATAAACTGTTGAGATTCAGAAGATTCATGGGACTCACCGGCTGTATGCTGAGAGGGTCCATGACGATGGTCTGCTGAGTGTTCCGCCTGTTTTGGAAGTCCAGCAAGTAACTTTGTTTCAAGAGACCACAATCCTTTGTAGAAGTTTGCAGCATTTCATGCAACAAGTATATTTAACAGGAGGCATTTTCTCTCTCTTCTGTTTGAATGTAGGCAGTTGTTTTCCCGTCTCCGGAATGTAAGCTGCTGGCAGTGGGAGGCAAAGTCTTCTTTTTGTAGTATAATTCTAGTCCCAAAGAGTTTTTAGTTTTAGTGTTTACGCCAAAAATCTGTTGTTTGAGCACTGTGCTGATCTGCTGAAGTAAAAATCTTAGAAAAATCAGAGAAAAGTACAGAAATAAGAAGCAAAGTGCAGAGCAGTAAGCTAGAACGTCCGAACGGTAGCAAAGCCGGAAGTTTTTGAGACATGAGACATGAGCTGCCGGACCCGTGGTCCGGACGAGGACCGCACCCATTTACACGGCCGACGGGCCAGGATGCCAGGCCGTCCATCCCCTGCAAGCGCCGCGGCCAACGAGAAGGATGTGGCCGCTAGAAGATTGTGTCCCTGTCTTTAAATTAATTCAATTATTATTAAAAGTTTCTTAAGGATAAAAAAAGGATCTCTGCTTATGCTGTAAACTATATAGGGAGCCTTTACTGGCACATTACTATAATATTAAAAGGTTCAGAACCCAAACTATTAGCCTAAATTCAGTTGCTATTTATTTTTAGTAAGGAATAATTGACTCCAGGCCATTGAATTCTTTTATAGTGTTTGATTTATTTATTTTTTTGTTTTCAGGAGTATAAGCTACGTTACATTTTGTGCATTTTTTTCTAAGAAAGTCAATGGCCCGGAGTCAATTATTCCATTAATACTACGGTCACCACACCTCAAGACACTGTTTCGATGGTATATTTCAAGATATTTGTCAGGTTTTTTCCTTAAAACACTCTTGTGTGTGGGCCTAATTTCTTACGCATCTCATCCCAAGCCTCCGTTGCTAATTCCAAAATGTCATTTCAGAAGAATGAGCATATGCGAATTAGCCTACCTGAGTGTCTGTGCCTCTCTCACGGCAACACTGTCTCTACTAATAGCAAAACTAAGTTTATCTACCTCAAGAATATTATTATTATATTACCTTGTTGGCGAGTCATTGTCCTTATAAATTTGTCAGAGCATCGCTGACAAAACGTTTCTGTGCGAGTGTGTGTCCATACTAATGTTATAGTCAAGTCAAGTCACCTTTATTTATATAGAGCTATAAACAAAACAAATTGTGTCAAAGCAACTGAACAACATTAACTAGGAAAACAGTGTGTCAATAATGCAAAATGACAGTTCATCATTGAATTCAGTGATGTCATTGTGACTGAAGCGGTATTTTTTTCCTTTAGTCAGATAGCACTGACTACGCCACCTTGGGAATTGCACCCAAGGAAATATAAAAAGAAACCCAGAGTTGTTTCATCCAATAAACAAATAAATAATTTTATTTAAAAGGAAAAATATCCCACTGGCATCATTTAATCATAATATAAATGACTGGCAAGTTTATTAGGACAATACTAAGAATATCACAATGTTAAAAGAACATTCCTCCAGACATGCCTGATTCAAAGCACTGAATCACACAAACTAAACATCACAGAAGAAAAAAATACTGTACTGTTCACATAAAATAAAGCAAACAAAAAACTAATACAAAAAGAACAGAAACTGCAAGGAAAGGCAAGGCTAAAGCTTACTTTAGGGGTGGCAAGCTAGCTGTAAACAATTGTGCTCTCAACCACTTATGTGTGCATGGCAAACAAAATATGAAGAGGTGCTCAAACCCTGGTGCTCCAAACTCACAGCAAATGTGTTCACCCAGGTGACTGGCCTTCCCCTCGGCGCACTCAGCCTTGACTCGAACCAAAAGAAATCATTTGGTGCACAGATAATCCACCCTACCTCATCAGCAGTGAGGACCCCAAAATACCCAACGGGTGACGATTAGATAGACACATTGTTAGATAATTACACTAAACGGCCACTACGGCCCAAATCACACTGGTCAAACCACTTCCAAACAAAAATAACAAAACCCAACCCATAAAAATAAAAAAAAACAAAAAAACACAGAGACTACTAAAGTTATGAAAACCTAAGATAATTATCCGTTCACAAAAGACAAGGGTAATAATCTAGTCACGAAAAACAGCAGCATGACCTGAGTTAACCATCACTTGGTACACAGGAGAATGCAAAACAAAACATAACAATCAGACGAGGATCTACTCCAATCAAGGGATACAAAACATTCACTAAATCATACGTACCACACGAAAATCACACATATCATGACAAGATGCACTCGCGAATGTTCTGCAAAAACACACAATAACCTCCATTAAACTCGACTAACACCATAAAACCCACACCACAACACATTGCGATCGCCTACATACCTGAAAGCTTCCAATGAGCGCTTGACGCTACTCCCAGGGCACGCTACCAAGATGGTTACAGCAATAACTTCAAAGATAAAGACACATACTCTAAACACTTTAAAACCACGAAGCCGTGCATAACCTCCGTCACTTACCTAGAATATAGTGACACCGGAAGAGGGGCAGGTATGACAAAGCCTACATTCTAGAGCTTCCTATCTACACACTTAAATACACCGGCCCTAGTTACCTCATCCTCCCATTCCCATATAAGGGTAACGAACGCAAAATAAAGGAAAGGAAAATCCCCTATATATATTGTCAATGGACAAAATTGTAATTATACAAAAATGCAATATTACATAATTAATTTATCTATACCAGGGGTGTCAAACTCATTTAAGGTTGAGGGCCAGATCGGAGAAAATGTCCCCTTGTGTGGGCTGAATTACCTTTGGTTGACCTTGATGTCATAAACGCATGGATTAACATTTCTGCATTTGACATTGAGAGCATAGGTTGTAATTTAGATATTTTTTTGAGATGGAAAAATTAAATTGTACAAATGCTAGAAACATGGCTTTCTAAGGTAAGAATGCATAAAGGTGACTTGACTTGACTTGACTTAAAATATATTCTGACTGTACTTTTAGTGAAACTATACTGTGTGAAAGTTAAGATATGTTGTACGTTTGAACATAATACCACATCTACACGCTAGCTACGCAACTGCATGAGGTTCAGTCGTGCTGTAATCAGCTAAGGCGTGCTACGCATTCCAGGATTCCGGTTTTGTCACTTGCTATCTTAAGAACCACCCAATGAATGCCGTAGCTCCGCCCGAAGTCAGGTGCACCTTTCCTTGAGAGAGCACTAAACTTGTGCTCACTGTCCTCAGTCAAATCACTTCATCTCAAGACCATAAAGAAACTCCGCAAGTGAAAGTACTAATTTTCACTCACCTGGACGGACATATATCATGGATTTGATCTAAATTATTTTGTAAGATAACAGGTAAACTTCGTTTTGTAACATAGCCAGATTTTTCAGTAATTTTTTAAAGAGATAATATTATGTGATAATTTTGACTTGTTAAATTTGACCAAATATAACCAAAGTTACCAAAATGTGTCTAAAAAAATGGAACGGAATGAAGGATATTTTATTAAGATGGAATTTTATGTTATAATTATGGTTTTTAATGTTAATGAAAATATTTTCAATTCAATATAGTGAGTCTTTTTGAAGACATAGAATTATAGTTTTATATATATATATATATTATATATATATATATATATATATATATATATATGTATGTATTCATGTGTGTGTGTTATTAGGATTGAGGAATACAAATTTAAGCTTATCCTACCGGTCAAAAAACATTGATGCTTTTCAAATAAGTCTCTTATGCTTACCAAGACTGCATTTATTTGACCAAAAATACAGTATATCAGTACAATATTATACAAACTTTACAAAACAATATTGTTAAATATTATTACTATTTAAAATTAGTGTTTTCTATTTTAATATATTTTATAACTTGTAATTTATTCCTGTGATAGCAAAGCAGAATTTTCAGCAGTCATTACCCCAGTTTTCAGTGTGTCACATGATCCTTCAGAAATCATTCTAATATGCTATTACTATTTGTACTGCATTTTTTGATCAACTTTGGTGAGCTTAAGAGACTTCTTTCTAAAATTAAAATAGTTTGTCATAGATTATCAGTGTATTTTAAGAATTTATTTGTCTATTTTTTATATTGGTGTCATCTGAAATGTCGATTTAAACTCAAAACTTTGTGTGTGTGTGTATATATATATATATATATATATATATATATATATATATATATATATATATATATATGTATGTATGTATGTGTGTGTGTATATATATATATATATTTGTATATATATATATATATATATATATATAAAGTGAAAGTGACATACAGCCATATATATATATGGAAGTGTGTGAACTTTACATATTATTTTACATATTATTTAATTCAGCTCTTTCTTTTCGATGATTAGGAGCTGAGAGCAACAGCAGACAGGATGAGTTGGGCAGCAATTTATGCCCAGCTGGGAGGGGTAAATAAACACTCCACCAGCTTGGGAAAGATCTGGCTGTCTGTTATCTTCATCTTTCGCATTAGCATCCTTGTAATAGCCGCTGAAAAGGTCTGGGGGGACGAGCAGTCCAGCTTCACCTGTAACACACAACAGCCAGGCTGCAAAAATGTCTGCTACGACCACTTCTTTCCAGTCTCACACATCCGTTTCTGGTGCCTGCAGCTCATCTTTGTGTCTACACCGGCTTTGCTGGTGGCTATGCATGTGGCATATAACAAACGCAATGTAAAGAAAGGACTTTTGGCCAAACGAGGTGGCAAAGTAAAAGGGGATGACCTGGAGAGCTTGAAGAAGAGGCGTCTATCCATCACTGGGCCGCTGTGGTGGACCTACACCTCAAGCCTGTTCTTCCGGATTCTTTTCGAGGCTGGATTCATGTATGTTCTGTATTATGTCTACGATGGGTTTCAGATGCCTCGTCTGGTGAAGTGTGAGCAGTGGCCCTGTCCCAATAAAGTTGACTGCTTTATCTCACGACCAACAGAGAAGACAGTCTTCACCATTTTCATGGTGGGTTCTTCTGCCATTTGCATTGTGCTCAATGTGGCTGAACTGGCCTACCTGATTGTCAAAGCACTGTTGGGGTACTCAGCCAGACCCAAAAGAAAGCGTAATTCTGTTCACCAAGACAAAATGTCCACAGAAAAGGCACACTTACAGAATGAAAAGAATGCAAAGTTGGTGTCATCTGCTTCAGACTCATCAAGCAATAAGATTGTTTAAGGTTATCCCTGCATCCAGTGACTAATTCTACCAACATGGTAACAGGCTTGTTGATAACAGTGTTTTAACTTTTTTTTAATTTCATTAGAGCATTAGCATGTGTTTTGTACCTTGTTTTTGACAACCTACCCTGAGAATACAACAAAGCCACAAACCTGACAGCAGGTTTCAAGCATACTTCATTCCAAAACTGGCATTCCTCCCCCAAGCCAAAAGACAATTAGGGCATTTGGCACAGTCTGAAAAAAATGTTGGAGGTTGTTGAACTTCATTTCTCACATTCCTCAAGAACCTTTCACAATACTCTCTACGGCACGCTTGCCAAAAACTGGCATGCAGAGGGATAATCGCTGACATGCAAACAATAGGGAAAACTGCATACTGGTGTACATTTTGAGGTAATAACTTCTCACACAGCCTGTTAGGAGCTATAAATACTAATAAAGTGTGAGAATTAACTTGTGCTAGTCTACGGACGTGCGCAACTGCTGCACATACTAGACACTTCAGATCAAAGCCTCAGCGGTCTAACAGTGCTCATCAGTGTCAAAATGACTGAGATGGCCAATCAAATCAAAGTAGGTGGGGTTTACTTGTTGACAAGCAAAGCACGAAGCCTCAATTCAACGTTTAAGAGAGCGATTTTAGCATCTGTGTCTCCCTCTACAAACAATGAAGCTGAGTTTAGTTACTTAAAAATAGCGTGTTAAAAATAAAAATAAAGAAATATAATGTAGTGATTCAGTATTGATTAATAAAAGTCTTGTGCCAGCGCTGACAACAAGTTTATGAGCTTCTGAATGTTACTTTTTGCAAAGAGCAATCTCAGATCTCTGTGTGCAAGTGATGAATGTGTGTGTGTGTGCACGCACACAACAATTAAAGCAGACCATTAATATAGAACGGTGATTAAACTGAACGGTTTTAATGCATTGGTCTTGTCACACACACATACAGCACATACAGTGGTGTTCAGTATGGTCACACTATATATCTGTTGTTCAAGAAACTTTTGAAGTTTAAAAAACAATTTATGAAAAAATCTTCAGAAACTATTTGCATGAAAATCAAATAGGCCTATTGCTTTTTTTTATCGTATCATTTAAAAATGTGTATGTTCTGTACAAAGCATTAATGCATTCTGTATAATACAGAATATGGGTTGGCACAGTGGTTAACCAGAAAAATTAAAAAATGGGAGGTCATGCCTAAAAGGTTGCCGACCCCTGCTCTAATGGTATTAGAAAGGCCAAGAGTGACTTCTAGTGGTCACAACGACATAAATGAAGTTCAGAGACCGTCTTTGCACAAAATTGAGTGTCCTTTTTTGAGGGATTGTTTACAAGATATTGTATTGTATATTATGGACATAATTAATGCTTCTTTTTAATTTTATAGTCCATAAGATACTATCTTTAGATTTATATAAATATTTCCCTTCCAGGCAACAGAATAGGGTTTATTTTATTATAAACTGAATTTTTATTATGCATTACTGGTATTTTTAAGTGTAAGATTTGTGACAAATACTTGTTTCACTGAAACAGCTATAGCACTTTCTTTCTCATGATAAATGTAATGTGAAATTCACAATTAAAGAGAAAATAAAAACAATCTCCAAGTGGAAAGACCTTTTCTTGATCCACCCCAATGAGTGTTTGACTCAGCATAAGAAAATTCAGATGTTTCCTTTCGGAAAATATGCGCAGTTAAAAATCAATGGCATTTTCACTTTTAACTTCCTCATGGGATATTTATGATTTAATCTCATACCTAAGCTGAGCCCAACAAGTATATGAACACTTAACTTGAGATGTATGAATGTCATAACATGTCAAACCAAGTAGATGCAAATAAATAATGCTTTTCTCAGAAGAACTAACAATGACTAAACTGAATCGTGTCCAGGTGATTTTTTAGTCAATGACGTCAATTCACACAGGTGTCCTAGCAGAATAAAAACTGGTGTAGCACATCACATTAAGAATGAAAATTATCTTTTAAAACCTATCAAATTTATTTTTGTGAAATGTTTTGCTCAAAAATTGTTTGTCGTTATATTTCTTCAAATTAGTTTAGCTTGATATTTTGTTAAATAATGCAGAGACAGATTATTAGTGGGGCTAAACCTTACTGAATTATTAAACTTACATTTAAACCTACAGTAAGTATTAACCTAATGTAAGTTTAAGAAAAAAAAAAGTGCAAAGAAACTACTTACATTTCATGACCGGTGAATGGTTAGGCTAAAAGTCCCGAGTCAAGAAATTAATCATAATAGGGTTGATATAGTATGTTGAGTTTACATATTATATGTCGTGGACACAAATAAACCAAACATGTCCAGCACCACACCGTTCACCATGTATTTAGCTGTTTTAAGAAATGAGGCATGCAAAACTATTCACGCCAAAACTGTAGATATTCAGATTCTCAAATGTATGTAACTCAATGTATTTTGTGGCTCAAACAAATTCATAATGATCCCAGTTGATGGCTTAGTTTAGGGGCTATGTGCTCTACCATGTTATAGCCTGTTGGATTTACAACAAGTGAATTCATCCATTTCTTCTGAAAAACATGAAAGTGAGTGGCTGGTTAACAGGAAGAAAAATAGAATGAACTTTATAGTTTGGCTACATACAATGTGCACTTAACTTAATATAATATAATATAATATAATATAATATAATATATATATATATATATATATTAAATAGCCTAAAACATTATGTGGTTGAAAACACTGACAAGTGCTCACTGGTTCATGGTTCAAAAGTGAGCTAATCATACTAGTGTTATCATATGCTTCAGTAATCAGCCTATCACAATTCTGTTTTTTGTTTTGAAAAGGTAGGCCATAAAGACTTTACAAGTCACAGGGCTCAAGTCCAAGTCAAGTCTCGAGTCGTTGTAAAGTCTAAGTCAAGTCTCAAGTCTTCTTTGATTATGTCAATTCAAGTCACAAGTCCTCAAATTTGGGACTTGACTCCAAGTCGATTCTCGAGACCACAACTCTGCTTCTAGAAGTATAAAAGTGTATTTTAAATAAAGTACAATTAAATTACACTAAAGATACTTAAAGTTCATTTTAACAGAACTAAGTTAAAATTGATCTTAAGCATATCTTAAAGGGCACATAACATACTTAAAGTTGTTACAAAATGACACATTTATAATGCACTCAGTATAGTATAATAAAAGTAAGTGCATCGATATTACTATAACTTAAGTGTATTTCTTTCTTAACTGGGAACCCAGTTTGAACTTACCTGGATAATTACCTGTGATACTTACCCTATTACCATCCTGTGAGACTTTTTTTTCCCCTTTCTTCAGTCATCTTCTGTCTTCAGCCCATCCAGTTCTACCCACCAGCACCTGTAAAAAGAAAGGACTGTTATTTACAAGTGCTTGCTACTGTTTGAACTTTGTACTCACCTGCTTTGCTTGTTCCCCATACTTACCTACCAGTAAACAACGTTTGTGGAAGTTACCTTTGTGCTATCTTCTGTTTCTGACATACCATTTATGGACTAATATTATTCCTGTGGCCAATGGTAATAAATATAATGGAGTGATAAAACACTGATTATCAACAAGGTAACAAGATCGGCAGCTCAAGACAATAACATACAGTAACAGAAGACACTGCAGTTTATAATGAAATGAGACTTTATTGAACTACTCTAATATGCATAAACTAACTTAACAAACACACATTCATACAGTATACAGGAATGGCTAAGATTATGGAGTCTGAATGGAGTCCCAAATGTCTAGAATTAGCCACTATTTCTTAGACTGCAACCTGGGAGACTCATTCAATTAGCAATTCAACCTTGGTTTAGCAGTTTAGGAATATTTTGCACCAGCTCAGCAAGAGTTAGGTGATTGGCTTGAAGTTGCTGGGTTACATGGTGACGTGCTGAGGAGTTCTTTGGAGAACTTTTTGTTTGAGTTTGCGGGGTGCAAAGAGTTTGAAGAATAAGTCTTTAAGGAGGGTCAATGAAGGCTTCAAAGGAGTTTTTAGAGGATTCTTGATGGTGATAGTGCTTGGTCGAGCAAGCAAGTGATCAAGCAATGAAATTCTCAAGGCATTAGGTTTTAACCAATATTTGTCCGTTCCATCCCAAAAGGGTTTCTCCGAATTTGATGAGAATGTCATTATGTGAGTAATGTACTGTACATCCTATCTGAGTTCAAG
This sequence comes from Cyprinus carpio, assembly GCF_018340385.1. Lineage (NCBI taxonomy): Eukaryota > Metazoa > Chordata > Actinopteri > Cypriniformes > Cyprinidae > Cyprinus > Cyprinus carpio. The sequence continues at coordinate 541,368 of NW_024879270.1, read as the reverse complement.
TCACACCAACTTCCTGGACATGAATCACATGAACAGAAACTTCATATACTTTGCATAAATGAGGCACTGGTTAATAAAAGTTAATCTACTTAACAAATGCATAAAACATAGGATTGGCAGCACAGGTTACAGATGACACACAAGATAAGATAAATAAAACACACTACTAGCGAACATTATAGCCCTATTGGCAGTATAGACCATTTCAACAGCTATTCGTCGGTTTAAGAAAGTGATGTCTCTGCTCCTTGGACGTTTCTGTTTAGTGGTCTAGCGCATTCAAAACAGGAGGCGCTTGATGCAGAGTGGGATTGCGATAATTTATTTAATCCTGGTGTTTAAAATGTCAAAATTAAAATGTCTCGGTTACGTATGGTAACCCTCGTTCCCTGAAGGAGGGAACGGAGATGTCACGCCGGTGACCGACTAATTGGGATATCGCTTCGATAGATAGATCTACTTCGAGTGTAAGCTAAATGAGCCAATGCACATTGGCATGCAATTATTGCGTCCAGCTACCACTGATCACAGCGTGAGTATAATAAGGCAGACGGTGCAATGCATACCAGGTTTTCGCTGAGGAGCCGAGCCGGAGACCCGGCAGCTCAGCGGTGGTACAGTAACCATGGTGATGGGTCGGTGATCGACTACATAGCATCTCAATGCTCGGACGGGACAGAGCAAAGTCAGGGCTGGGTCTGCCTCCTCCAGGGGCAGCACTTGCAGGTTCAACACTTGGTCTTTGAAGGATGTAGTGGGAACCTTGGGCACATAGCCGGGCCAGGGCCTCAGGATTACCTGGGAGTCAGCCGGCCCAAACTCTAGGCACAAATCGTTAACCGAAAATGCGTGCAGGTCCCCTACCCGCTTGATGGAAGCCAGTGCAAGGAGGAGCAGAGTTTTCGATGAAAGAAACTTTAGCTCAACTGAATGCAAAGGTTCAATGGGCCCTGCTGTAGTGATTTTAGCACTAGAGTCAGGTCCCAAGAGGGTATAGAGGGGGGCCGGGAAGGATTTAACCTGCTGGCCCCTCTAAGGAACCTGATGACAAGGATATGCTTACCTAAAGACTTCCCATTCACAGGGTCATGGTACGCAGCAACCTGGACTTTGAGGGTGGAGGGAGACAGCCTTTGCTCCAGCCCTTGCTGCAGAAAGGAAAGCACGACTACAATCAGGCATCTTCGGGGGTCTTCTCAGCGAGAAGAACACCACTCGATGAACAGTTTCCACTTCAAAGCGTATGCGTGTCTCCTAGACGGTGCCCTTGCCGAAGTGGTGTTCACTACCTCCTGGGGTAGGTCACCTTGAACCTCCGCGTCCCGTCCAGGGACCAGACATGGAGTTTCCAAAGGTCTGGACGTGGGTGCCAAATGGGCCCCGTCTCTGAGTCAGTAGATCCTTCCTCAGAGGAATCGGCCAAGGAGGGGCTGTCGCGAGGAGCACTAGTTCGGGGAACCAGGTCCGAGTGGGCCAATACGGCGCCACTAGCAAGACATGCTCCTCATCCTCCCGGTCTTTTCACAGTGTCTGTGCGGGAAGGCTCACTGGGGGAAACGCATATTTGTGTAGGCCCTGCGGCCAGCTGTGTGCCAGTGTGTCCATGCCGAGTGTCCCCTCGGAGAACAACTGGCAGTGAGAGGTCTCTGGAGAACCAAACAGGTCTACCTGACCAAACCTCCAAATCAGCTGGACCGTCAGGGGATGGAGTCGCCATTCTCGAGACAGCTCGTTGGCTGTACAGTTGAGCAGGCCCGGAATGTGAACAGCACGAAGTGACCTCAGGACCTTCCGACTCCAAAGAAGGACATGCGACAGGAGCGCAGACCACCTTGACAGTTGATGTACGCAACGGTCGTTGTGTTGTCCGTTTGGACTAGCACGTACTTGCCTCATACGCGACCTTTGAGACGGTTCAAGGCAAGGTGCACTGCTAACAACTCTAGGCAATTGGTGTGCCACTGCAGCTGTGGGCCCGTCCAAACCCCTGAGACTGCATGCCCGTTGTACGTGGCCCCCCAGCCGGTAGTGGAGGCATCCCTGTAAACCACAGCATGCCCGGAGATCTGCTCTAGGGGCACCCCTGCCCAGAGAAACGCAAGATCTGACCACGGGGTGAGGGTTTGGCGACAGGCCGGTGTAACTTGGACCTAGTGAGTGCAGCGCTTCCACGCCCACCTCGGGACTCGGCCATAAAGCCAGTGCTGGAGCGGTCTCATATGTAACAGGCCGAGCTCAGTCGTAACCCACCGCTTTTCTTGGGTACAATGAAGTAAGGGCTGTAAAACCCCATCCTCATATCGGCTGGAGGGACTCTATCGCATCCTTCGCCAGTAGGACTGCAATCTCTACCCGCAGAACAGGGGCATCAGACGCTTTCACTGTAGTGAAGCGGACACCTCTGAACTTGGGGGGACACCGGGTGAACTGAATCGCATAGCCGAGGCTGATGGTCCACAGAAGCCAGTGAGACAGGCTGGGTAAGGCTGACCAGGCATTTAGAAACCATACAAGCGGGACCAGCATAACCACAGGCGTACCCACAGTGGGGCCGCGAGGTGGAACACAGGGACCCAACTCGGGCGGCTTGTGAGCGGACCGGAGAAGGGTGTGAGTGTGGGGTGCAAGGCTCACCTGGTTCCACAGGTTGGCAGAGGGTGCATGAGTAGGGACTTCGTTGACGCTCTCGAACCGCCCGATGTTGCCATCTGGCGAAGGAGGAGGATGAGTGAGGTCCAGTGCTTGGCTGTCCGCAACTCTCCGTGCCCTCCTGGGACCCAGAGATAGAGAAAACTGCTCTCTCGTTGAGATTTTCAAATTCTCCACCCGGCCCTCCTCCTTCCACCATCCCCAGGGGCCTCTGGCTCTTTCGCTCACCGCCAGGCTTGACGGGGGCCAGGACGGGTGAAGCTGCTGCAGATGCGGCGGGGGTGGACGCAGGGGGCCGCCCTCGGTGATGAGTCTGCTCCCGTCCAGCCGAGAACTGCTGGGCCAGGTTCTCGACCCCGTCGCTGAAGAGGCCGGTTTGGGGCACAGGGGCATTAAGGAACTGATCTTTGTTGGCGTCCCTCATTTCAACCAGACTCAGCCAGAGATGGCGCTCCTGGACCACAAGCGTGGACATCGCACAACGCGCAGTGACCTTCGTCGCTCGGAGCTTCAGAGATCTTTCAGAACTTCTGGATCATGACCACCCTCATGCAGGTCCTTCAGTGCCTTGGCCTGGTGCACCTGCAGTAACTCCATGGTAAATGGTAAATGGACTGCATTTATATAGCGCTTTCAATAGACTCATGGCCATCCAAAGCGCTTTACAAGTTGCCTCACATTCACCCATTCACTCACTCATTCATACACCGACGGCGGTGGTGTCAGCCATACAAGGCGCCCATCCAGATCGTCGGGAGCAGCTGGGGTTAGGTGTCTTGCTCAAGGACACCTCGACACTTGGTCAGGTGGAGCCGGGGATTGAACCACCAACCTTCCGGTTTGTAGACAACCTACATGAACCACTGAGCCACTGCTGCCCGCAGTAACTCCATAGCGTGTAAGGCGGAAGCAGCTTCCCTGCAAGCCATATAGGCACTGCTGGTTAGACCAGACGAATGCCTATAGGCCCGGGAAGGAAGCACCGGGCCTCCCCATCAGCAGGAGGCAGACCTTTTTTTTTTTTTTTTTTTTTGAACAATGTGTTTATTGTTTTTAATTATACAAGACAGGTCAAAGGGAAACACATTTCCATTTTGTCACAGTTATTTCCCACCCCAACAATAGAACACATCACTCATTCCTCCCATATAGAAATACACAAAAGTCTCAGACAAGAAACAGTCTAAATGCAAAACAGATATTGCAAGGTACCCAAAAACCAAATATACATTACTGTACTTTACGCATAAGTGACATTTTCCAGCAAAACACATAACGAAACAAAAAACTAACAAACACTAATACATAGTATTACATCTTCTGTAATAAATGACCAATATTATTGTTGTTAATGTAATAATTAAATGGCTTCCATATTTCTTCATTTACACCCATTTTGTTCTTAATAAAATATGTTATTTTTTCCATGGCCATACACTGCGTCATGGCATTAATCCACGCTCCAATAACTGGCGGGTCAGGCCTTTTCCAGCTTAGAGCTATCCTTCTTTTAGCTTGTAATATAGCATAAACTATAAATTTACTCTGCTGAGGATTTAATTTAAGGTTCTTTGCATCTAGAGGAATATTCAAGGATAAAATTATCTTTGTAATATTAATCACTTCCACCCAAAAGTCTCTAATAATATTGCATTCCCAAACACAGTGCACAAATGATCCTTGAACCTCTCTGCATTTAAAGCATGTATCAGGAATATTTTTTATTAAACCTATTTAGTTTGACAGCAGTTTGCATCAACCAGTTATACTGAAGTAGTTTTAGGCTAACACTACCTAACTGTTTCTGAGAGTTTTTCCATTCATCCTCATATATATCCTCATTCAATCCCACCTTCCATAATTCAAGTTTCGGGGTTGATGATTCAGTAGACCCTGATGTAAGCCAGTTGTAAAAAACTGATATTAATCCTTTATTATTGCATTTTTTAGTAAATAATTCCTCCAAAGATGAAAGTACTGGCAAGTTTACTGAATGGTTCTGCATAGAAAAAAACAAAACTCATTATCTGTAAGTATTTAAATAAATGTTTTCTTGGAATTTTATACTTAGTAGATATCTGCTCAAATGACATCAATGTTCCCTCCTCAAAAAGATCACTGATTTTGCTTAATCCTTTTTCAACCCACAGATGGAATCCTGAGTCCTTCTTGCCAGGCTTGAATAATGTGTTGCTCCAAATGGGGTTAAACTGGGATAAAGAATCAGCTATTTTCATGTACTCTCTAACTTCATACCATACTCTAATCATATAACAAACAATGGGGTGCATGGCGACTGTTTTTAGTTGTTTAAACTGTATATATCTGAATATATATATATACAAGTTTAATGGCAACGCAAAACCCCATGACTCCATATCGACCCAGGATGGTTTATTTCCAGAGGAAAAATAAAACGTTATTGTTCTTGTACGGCTAAATAGTACCAGTACAGGTTGGGACATTTCAACCCTCCAGTGTCAAATGGAAGATGAAGAAGAGAAAGACGAACTCGAGGGCATAGCAGGAGGCAGACTTAGGACACAATTGCATCGCTACTGGCTGCTCCACTGGGGGAATCACCGAATACCCCTTCGCTGCACCGCCATCGAGGGTGGTGAGGGAGGAGGAGCCCACCGGCTGGATTCTGGCAGTAAAAGGTGCCATCCACGACCTGGTGAGCTCGTCATGCACTTCCGGGAAGAAAGGCACGAGCCCCCTTGAGAAATCAATCATCCTGCCTCGAGGGCTCGGGACGTGGTGGAGATTTCCACTCGAGCCCTAACCTCTTGGGAAATCGTAGCTGTCATCTCCGGATCCGATTCAGGCTTTGCCACCATCCTGGGGGGCGGCAACGCAGCCGAATCTTCATTGGACAGCTTTCCCTCCGATGGTGAGATCGACATCTGGTCGGGGGGAGGCCCACTGGATACCACTGGTACGGTCTTTGAAGAGGGCTTAGCACGTTCCTTGGTTTGCTCCACTGGATCGGAGGTGCAAGAGGAGTGATGGTCCCCAGAGGCTTGGTTCCCTGCAGGGTTTGCCACCACTGTAATCCTCAAACCACCCGCGTTACTGCTGGAAGTGGTTCTCGTCTGTCGGCCACCAGAACAAGCCCCAGATCGCGGAAACGGCAACAGGACTCCGCCCCCTGAAGTTAGCGGAGCCTGGTTCGCAGCTCCGAAATTGTCATCTTCCCGCAGTGGGAACATGACTCATTCACGAAGGCCGCCTCAGCGTTCTTGATGCCCAGACAGCGATCGTGACCATCACCCGTTGCCAGGTAACGACCGCACCCAGAAACGCATGGGTGAAATGACATCCTTATAAGGACGATCGGTCGTCTTTACAAAGATGCACCTGTGAAGCTCTTTTAGAGAAATTTGCTCTTTAGGAAATGCTCTTTTAGTGCTGAGGCGCACAGGGGAATTGGCTGCTTGCAACACGACAGGGGGTAGTGCAGCCTGAAGTGCGCAACCCACTTGACTCGGGAACGACCACGGCTGAAGCGCCATCTCGCCAACACACAAAGCTTCTGAGAGCATGCCTATTTAAGCATTGAGATTTCCGTGAAATCGGCTGGATTGCAGCAGTGAAGCAAGAAGGCTGATTAGCAACTAGAAATTCAAAGATATACAGCACACATTTTGATTCAGCAAAGTAAATGTATTTTAATTATTTTTTTTTATTAATGTTCACTCTTTAAGTATGATGCAGCATAATTTAAGCTAGCATTGTGGTTTTGTCATTGTTTACATATGCACCTAACATTTTGGTTCGTGTGTAGTAAAAATAAGTCCATGGTTTTATTGCTAAGTAGTATGTGGGCTATAATTAAGTATGAGTTCACATTAGTTGTTTAGCTATCTTGTCGGCTGAAAAATGCAGTGAGTAACACGTTACTGAAATGTACTGTATACTGTAAACTTGAATGCTGTATTGTGTAACAGTTAAATCGAGTGCAGCTTTAGTTCAGTCAGGCCATGGAGGCATAGGCTGCTACCAGCTGATGCGGTCAGCTGTAAAATTGCTCCTTCTCCTATTAGACATGGGACATACAGTAGGTGGCCATCCAAAACGTTGGTTCTACCGCCGCTCATACCGCCGCCGCTGCGTGGTCAAAGTGCATTTGCAGCTTTTGACCGCTGAGTGGCGCTTTTTATCTGAGTTTTTCTTACAAGCGCATCAAAGCACATTTTCGCAAATAGACGTCAGCTTTGCCTAACCGATGTGTTATATTTGACTGCAGTCTGGGAAAATGAAAGAAAAAATATTTAATATTCACAGATGAAAGTGAAATTGTGGTTTACTTTGCATTGGAGCATTAAAAATGGTAGCATAGTGAGCTAGGCTTGCGTGTTTTATAAATTATTTTCTTTATTTTAGTAAAACGTGAGGCACTGAATAATTTCGCTCTCATTATTTAGGCCTAATTAAAACAAGAAATGAATAAATTAAACCTGCACAATTTAACTAAATCATTGAAACTCTAAAGAATGGACTGATTAATAAAACGTCTTCACGTTTAAACTCAAGTTCTCTCATTATAATCAACGAAATACACACGATGTAAAAAAGAGCTTCATTAATTGACAACTTCAGTCTTCTTAACATGCTTTCGTGTAATTTAAGTAAAAAAAAAAAAAAAAAAAAAAAAAATACATTGTACCCGCATTTAAATGCAGGTTTGTATAATATTCTGTAAAATATCAGTGCGCAAGATTTGCTTGGCGCGCATGTTGCTGAGTGCACATGCAGCATTTATTCTTATTTGTCTACATATTTTATCTACATTACAAATCTTTTTTGGTTTTATTTTGGATAATTGCATGTAAAAAAATTGCTTTGTAATACATATGCAAAATGTGAATTATTATTCATATTCAAGTGTTTGTGCGAAAATGATTACACGTACATGACAGGGAGGCTCCCTCTCGGTCACGTGATTTTTTTTTCCTAATAATGAAATAACTGAAAATTGTGGTGTCTCGCATAGATGAGAAATATATCTACAGAAAGCTTGAAATGTCTTTTAAACAAATCAATTCAGAACGAAAGCATTATGTAATCTGTGAAGGTTGCATTTCTCTCTAAAGTCGCGTCCATGTGGAGAGAGCCAGCACTGTGAATTTCATCTTGCAGCCAACAAGAAAACATTTGTTTATTAATAAATAATTAAAAATTCTCCTTTTTCACAATTATTGGGCTACTTCTGCCTGTGCTTTGTGGCAAACTTAATGCATGTGCTTGAGCGCGGAATATATTAAGGTTTATTATGGATTATAGATGTAAATTTAATATAAACCTGCGATTAAATACCCTCTAGACATCTCTGTTAAAGTTTTTAAAGCATTTTATACGCGTTTGCATAAATTCTTCTTTCAGAATCTTCTTCTTTCTGTAATGGAGAGATGCCTTAACACTGACTTTTCCTCTGAAACACAAAAACGAAAATTGAAATAAAATAAATATTTTATGTTTTGAGAATGATTGGGCTCAACCCTCCCCCGCGCGTCTGAGACATGCTGCCGAGCAGAGGATGAGCAGTGCGGTGTTATTCTGACTGGGGCGAGGAGCGGATTTTTTAAAAGTCGGAACGTTGTGGTTTTCACTCGCTCCAGCACCGCTCCATCACGAATACAATTCATGCCAACAGCCCGTAATATAACTGCATATTTAGCAAGAATTCACATGATAAACATATTAAGCTATAGTTTGATACACATAATCTCTACGATCAGATTATAATGACGGCAATAGTCGAGCGTTGCAGGCTTGTTCTCAAGGAGTTTTTCGGGTTAAAGCATGATTTAAACATATATATTCACATGCAATCGCTGTCGCAATCATGCATTCAAACAAATGTAATTTTACAGTGCTGCTTCATCTGTAACTGATTTTGAAATCTGTAAGAAATGAATCGATCTGTAGATAAAATAACTGACGAAAATGTACTGTTATTTTCATCACAAACAAAATTTGCACAGCAGAAAGCAGCAATTATACTTTTTCATGCTGACAATGTTATTAGTTTGGCGTTTGGTAGGAAAAAAAAGGTTGGAGACAATAGCCTAATCCCCTTTGAAACTCTCTTGTTATTTTATTTATTTTTTATTTTATTTTTATAGGCTATGTTATGAACATAACATTTCAACTTTATCCACGGAGCGAGTGCAGAGCAGTGTTTCTCAGTGAGCGCAGAGCGGAGTGATTATTAAATGCTCGGAGTGCAGAGGGAAATTGTTGCTGCTCTCTCACATACTGTCACGGAGACGAACCCCGTGATTCCCGATACTGGCCAGCAGAGGGCTCCATCTCCTGAATATTGACTCTCATGCACCCACACTCACTTAAACTGATTCACAACTACAATACCCATCATCCCCGTGCCTCGGACTCTGATCATCACACAGGTGCAGCTTATTTGTACGGCTATATAAGCTGCACAACTCCATCAGTCTAACGCGAAGTCTTGTTTTGCTCTGGCTGACATTTCCAAGCGTTATTTTCCCGTGTTTGATTTCCTGTTTACCAGTTCTGTTTGTTTGCCGTCTCTTGAACCATTGCTGCCCGCCTCTTGACCTTGGATTGTTTATTGGACTCTGAATATTGCCTGCTATACCCCGATCTATTGCCTGTGTTTGACGACGATTCTGGTTACCTCTACTGTTGTGTTTGATGGTACTGATCCCTGCCTGTACGACCACGAGTTGTTCAATAAAGCTTGCAAGATGGATTCCCCGTCTGGTGATGACTTATTACACATACTCTGCTGCTGAGTGGGAGATGTTTCGCCTTACGAAATGAACAAGACCGTCCGGTGTAGACACGGTTAGACAGTGTCTGCTATATTTACAAATAATTGATATAAGAAATACAAATAAATACATAACCTAAACCAGCGCATAACGAGATGAAAATATAGACTAGAAAATATATTTACACTTGCTCTGTCCTGCGTCATTACACTGACTCACTGGGGGGGTGCCAGTTTTAATCTGAACAGCTCTTAACGCGAGTGGATGGTTAGATGCATGATGGGCTAGTATTAAAAAATAAATAAATTAATAAATAAAATAAAGGTCTTTCCAGCATTAATGTAATAACATTAGCTACTGCTTATTTTAATCATCTTGTTTCAGTTATAAATTTGACTGGTAAATGATAAAGAATTATATTAAAACTTGTTTTGAACAATTTATTTGTCATTTGAATATTGATTTTAAGAAGGGAGGCAAAAAAATCGATTTAAATCGTAAATCGGATTTTTTGTGAAAAAACAATCGGGGATTTTTTTAGGCCATAGGCCTATCGCCCCGCCCTAATGCAACAGTTGTGCTATACAGTAGTCAACATTTGAAGTGGATCAAACCTTCCTTTAAAGTTGTTTTAAAACCAATATGTCCTAAAAACCTGTTCTGCAAGTTTGAAACCCTCATAAGACACTGTGCATATGAAAGACCAAGAGATTCACACCTTTATCCCGACCCCCACAAGCTATACAGAACTACCCCAAAACCCCCTCCAGCTGAACTGAATTCGGTCTGTTTTTTGGCTGTGAGGAACGGTGTGTTCTCATGTTGCTGGGCTGAAACATGCCTGCACTCACATCAGCCCTACTCTTTTTATTCATTATTTTCTCGCAGCCCATATTATTATTATCACTAGACCATAATAATAACAAATTATCAATTGATAATTAATCATTATTTTTGAGAAAATCGTAGACATTTGTGAACGTAGACATTTGAGGCAGGCTTTAAGACCAAGCGGAGTCCTCCGTCAGCTGCTCTCGCTTCACAGCGAGCGCGAGCTCTAACTGACCCAGCTTCACCGTCCACGTTTGGATTTTATAAAATCAGTTTGAGGCGAATACAACTTATTGATCATGAGCCCAACATTTAGCAAGGCTAAAAAACACTGTAGGCTATTCTTAAACTTGGAGCTCATTATATTGAAGTACAAATCCAAACACCAGAAGCAACCTACACTCTCAGTGTTCTTTCATTGAAAAGTATGCATTTTATTTATTCACAGGCTATATGGTTGAAATAATATTTTAGTTGAAAAATTTAAGTGCCATTGTTTAAAAAAATGCATCATAGAAATGTTTCATAGAACTTCAGTTGTTATGCTTTAAAATCCAATGGACAGACATAGGCCTATATTATTGTACATATCAAATATTTGGATCTTCCCTTATTTTCTTAAAGAGTAAATACTTATTTTCTTCAAGAATAAACATTATAAATAAAGAATAAAAGAAAAAACCTCTATTAGCCCTTATTTTCCATTTCTGAAGTTAATTTGCAACTCTAATGATGATGTGACTCCCCTGACAGTGGCACGTTCCTCAAAAAAATAAAAATAACATAAAACCTTGTTAGAGCTATGTGAGTGATTGATAGATTTAAAAAAGAAAAAAAAGTGTGTGCTTGGTTTCCGAAATGGAAAACGAATACAGCTCGTAAAAAAATGATATGATGAGTTTGAAATTGAGTTTTCACCATCACAACATAGACATTCACAGGCGCTGCCAACAGAGACTATCTGTCATACGCAAACTCAGATCTCTTTCAGTCAAACCACATCTTCTTCTTTTGTACCGTAGCATCATTGAACCCGTCCTTCTGTACTGTGCCACCTGCTATTTCACTATACTTTTGCTCACTAATAGGAACAAGCTTCTTAGAATCACTAAGACATCTTCAAAAATAATTGGTCTTCCCACACCCAACTTGCCGGCTCTCATTGACGCTGCTAACATTCGCAGAGCAAATACCATCACACAAAACCCCAGCCACCCTCTTAACTCATGTTTCACTCTTCTTCCCTCAGGTCGCAGATATAGACAACTGCATTATAAAAAATCACGACTAGGGAAAACTTTGTAATTTCAGCAATAAGAGCGCTGAATTTACAGAAAGTCTAATCTACTCATGTGTACAAAATTCTGTGTTGTACGTGTATGTTATGAGTGTTGAATGTTACTTTTTGGTACGGACTGTGGAAACAAATTTCTTCTATTGAGGACAATAAAGAATGAATATGAATATGAATATGAAAAAGTCATGATAACATATTATTAATTCATAGAAATAATTTAAGCAATTAAAACCTTTTTTAAAAAATACCGTATTCAACTTGAATTTCAATACTATTAAACTGACTTTAAAATCTCAAGGAGTTTATAAGTTGAAACGGTAAAATGTCACAATGCATGTTAAATAGCCTAAATGAACTTGTCTCTTATATAGTATCTGAAGACCTTGATTGAATGTTAGCATAAAACTAACAATATATTTAGATTTTTTTTTTTTTAATGAACAATTCCTGTATATAATATGTGACAGCAACCTTTATATCAAACACAGCTGATGCAGCTTGAGCGCGCAGAGTGAATGCACATGCACAAGTCATTTTTGGATGCAATGGAAAAATAAAGCTGGATAAAATTATAGCTACACGAAACTTGTAAATAGTTAACAACATAGCTTAGATTAGGCCCGTACTCTGTTGTATATAATGTAAATTTGTTAACCCACAATAACACATTTTAACCGATTAATTGCCTATTTTCGTTTGCTGCATTTTTTTAAACATTTGTGAGAGTTGCATTTTATTACATTCAGAAATAATAACGTCAGACCTAATAATGTTATAGGATAATGTACCAACACGATATTTTTAGTTCCCTTCACTTTTCAACAAATCCTTTAAATTTAACAAATTTATCAGAACAGAACAAGAATTACAAATATATAATTCTAATGGATACATATAATTGCAGTATATAATTATATAGGCTTATAAACAAAACAAAAATAATAATTAAAAATAATTTAAAGCGATAGGCTACATAAGGTTGGGCTTATCTCTCTCATTTGGGACAAATTCAAACATGTTGTCCATTTGAAGCTAAACTCTTATTCATTAGGTAAAATAGGCTTTGGATTTCACACATGTTTCAGTATCAAGAGAAAAAAAATCAGAAGGTCTTTCTTCAAATTTTTGATGAGTAGACTGTAGCCTAAGACTATCCTATTTTTTAATGGCTTTTAAGGATGTTATAATGTATATTATAACATTATAATATACATTATAACATCCTTAAAAGCCATTGTTTTCCGTCTTCCTTTCATTTTACAATTACATTCATTTCGCAATCCGTCCCTTTGCGCCACCTGGCGGTAGTTTCGCAAATGATTTTAACACGCGACTGACTTGCAGTTAACGCCGTGGCCCTGCGGCGGCGGTACGCACGGCGGTATTACCCATTTTGGTTGTCTACCTACTGTACACGTGGCACAACTGCTCGGTAAGTATGCTCAAATGGCTCGCAAGAGCTATCACTTCGCTCAGGAACTAATCAGATGGCGAATTCCATCTCGTGAACTTAAGCAAATTCGCCGCATTGTTTGTCAAGCGATGGACTGAAAGTGATCTGAGCGAGCACGCATTCTCGCAATTGATATAGACATTTTGCCCGCGATTCATCGCCAAAGTTGTACTACTAAGACTGACACAACAACTTTACAAGAGAGCTGCTTCCCCTCTGGAAGAAGCAAGATATTCAAAAAGAATCAAAGCATCCACGAACAACTGGCCATTTCACCTTTATTCATCTTTGGATGTCTTCACGAAGCTAAGCAAAGTTTCTTTAATTTTGTGCCTAGTGCTATGTTGGTGAACATGCTTCAGACATTGCTCATTGTCCAAGGCTAATTGTTCAGTTATGTTTGCAAAGCATGCTATCATATTACCACACCGGTAACACTACCAGTTCAATTTACCAACGAGCCTTGTTAATCTGTTGTCAAGGCTGTTGTTGATATGGAACGGGCTGCTGCTTCAGGCTTATCTATTGGGGATACTTTCATTAAACTTATCCGACTATTTCCAACACACTGTGTTTAAATCAGTGATATGCTGTTGCTCAAGCTAACTAGTGTATCGATAAGGGCTTGATACTTAAATGTACAGATCGTAAATTTTGCTCGTATCAATGTTAAACGTTAGCTGGACAAGGGCTAATGCTGTTGCCTAAATTCGAGTATTGACCATATGCCGTACTGCTTTAAAGGGGCATGCTGATCTTTTTAGCTGTTATAAAAGAGCACCTCTTTGCTACTTCTATTCTTCTGTAAGGGAATTCTGCCCCACTCTATGCACTTCAAAAGGTCTTTGCTTAAAGCTATCAGGGTATTGGGACTGCTTGCTTGTTGAGGCTTATCTATTGTCCAATATCATATCGTTGCTAGACCTGCCGTCGCATAAGCGGGATTTTTACTTTCACCTGGCTCCACTTGCTATCGTGCTATACTTGCCATCACATATTTGGGAATTGTGATTTCTTTATACTTGTCGCGTTCGCCATCGTACAGGGTTGTACGGGTGCTTGAAATCCTTGAAAATGCTTGAAATTGAATGCAGTGTTTTCAAGGTTTAAAAAAAAACTAACAAAAAATGCTTGGATTTAGATAAAGTGCTTGAAAATGCAGTTGCATTGGTTCATAATAATTTGCTTTCTTACTGGGTGGTTAATCATTGTTTTTTCATAAAATAAGCTGCTCCGCTCTAGTCTGCGCATGTGGCCGTAGTGTGCTCTTTATTAACGCACGCCCTCTGATGGAGGAGAGTGGGAAAAATCTTGCGGGAGGTTGCTGATTCAGTCAGCGATGGCTTCAAAATGACAAATTATGGTCAAACCGAGAAATAAATACGTGAGTAGCCCCCTGTTAAGTCTGCTTGTTTTTTGTTTCTCCATGGGAGAGTGTGCGCTTCGAGCATATAAAGGTAAACAAATATTTCCCTGCTCAGTTAAACTACATCTTAAGACTGTCGCGATTAAAGTGGAAAGTGAAAATGAATGAAAAGTGTTTATTGTGGTATACATTTAAGATTGGCTCACATGCATACAAATCTTTATGCAGGGGTTTCCCCAGCATTAGGGTTAGGTTATTATTGGCATTATAACTAATCTCACACGGTGTTAAACTCTACAGTTGTGTCAGATCATACGCACACTGGACTGGACTCTCTCGAATATTGTCATCATAAACAGCGGAAACGATGTAAACAAGAATTCATTTGTGGTGTAGACCGCAAGATGCAGTGGAATCATCAGTCATTTATCAGGAATGTTTGTTGCTCGTTTTCTGTATGTTTAAATCCCGAATTGAATAACCATCTTGTTCATGCACTAAAATTACCTATTGAAGCATGTATGAATATGACGTGTCATTTCCCCCACCAAAATATAACTGACATTAATCGTCATTGTCACTTAATTCAAATGTAAGGACATTCATACAAGCTGTTTGTACCGGTCCAAATGCGTCGCCTGCTGGCAATTTGCTTATTTCGTTTAGAACAATGCAAAATTGCTAATGTGCCTTCAAAAATCCAACAATTTACAAAGTAAGGTGTGTGTGTCTGCATGTGTGCTTTAAATTAAGATAAGAGTTTGTATGTAAACCTGTAATTTACCACAGTTGTAAGTTCTGGAAATTGAAATGTGCTTGGAAGTGCTTGAATTTTACTTTGGAAAGTGTAAGAACCCTGATGTATTCTCAACCCTATTCTCTGAAACAACAGGGGGCAACGAGAAGTAACTGTCCTCTAAAACCATCGGGAATCACCAGTGAGAAGTCATTGGCGGCATCCTAAACTTAGGCAGCTGACTTGCTGCCTCACTGCTGTATCAGGCAATGACTTTCAGGCAGCATTTTTGCATGAAGGCACCTCATGAAACTGATTTTGGACAGGCTTCTGAGGCAGAGTAATGGTTCTACAGCAAGATCTACAGCAAATTATAGAGAGTTTTGGTGATAACTAAGTGGATATTTTGTACCAACATACATTTACACACAAACTGACACCAACCACAACTTCAGATGCCATTTTTATTTTTGGCTTAACTGTCACAGAATTGAATGCACAGGATTGTGGGATATCAAAGGCGGCGAGGAAACATCTATGCTGCCTTCAAAAAATCGGCCAGATGAAGGCATCTCAGGAGACAGGGTCTGAAGCTAACATTGAATTCGATACATTAGGCCTACAACTCAGGATGTTATATTAGCGCAAAAGCTTTACGTAGCTCTCCCGCTGGAGAGAACACCACTGCTGCACACTGCCAGCCATCAGTCCCTCAAGAGGAGAAGAAGGAGAAGGAGAATGAGTAGAAGGAGAAGAAGGAGAAGGAGATGGAGAAGGAGAAGGAGAAGAAGAAGAAGGAAAATGAGGAGTAGGGGAAGGAGAAGAAGGAGATTGAGATGGAGAAGGAGAAGGAGGAGAAGAAGAAGAAGAAGAAAAATGAGGAGAAGGAGAAGGGGAAGGAGAAGGAGAAGAAGAAGAAGAAGGAAAAAAAAATAAACAGGGCCTGCTATTTTCTCCTGCCGGAGAGAACACTCTTTGCTGCCGTAACTGCAGGGGCCTGCTGTTCTATCCCTCAGCGAGGGACGATCACCCCTCGAAAAAAGAAAAGGGCCTGCTCTTTTGTCCCGCTGGAGAGAACACCCTTTGCTGCTATAACTGTAGGGGCCTGCTGTTCTATCCCTCAGCAAGGGACGAGCACCCCTCAAAAAGTAAAAAGAACCTGCTGTTTTCTCCCGCTGGAGAGAACACCCTTTGCTGCTATAGCTGCAGGGGCCTGCTGTTCATCCCTCAGCAGGGGATGAACGCCCCTCGCTACTTTAATTAAAGAGGGGCCTGCTATTCTCTCCCTCCTTTTAGAGGGAAGAATACCCCTCTGCTAGCCAGTAGGCTGCATTAAGGATATCTCAATAACTTGTCTTTCTCTTTTGCAGGAATGGAACAAGGATGGTTTTGGGGGGTTCTTCACACTGCTGTCCTACCCCTCATGCCAAGCTCAGGGACATGCTGCTTTGTTCTTGCGGTTCTCCCGCTGGAGAGAACACCCTTTGCTGCTATAACTGCAGGGGCCTGCTGTTCATCCCTCAGCAGGGGATGAACGCCCCTCGCTACTTTAATTAAAGAGGGACCTGCTATTCTCTCCCTCCTTTTAGAGGGGAGAATACCCCTCTGCTAGCCAGTAGGCTACATTAAGAATATCTCAATAACATTGTCTTTTCTCTTTTGCAGGAATGGAACAAGGGTGGTTTTGGGGGGTTCTTCTTCAGGCAGTAATATCTGTCATTATGGTTGGGGGGTTAATGTTTAAGCTCTTATATGTACAATTAATTTGGGAGCAAGAACCCCCATAAGGAACCATACAGCCAAAGATAAATTGTGTTTAATAAACTCAAGTAACTTGCCAAAGTGGTCCTGTCTGAACTACATTAGTTTACAAAAGGTAAGGGTAAACATTTAATGTTCTTTGTAAGTAGTCAGATTTAAAGGATCAGGTAATTCCAATCACCATTTACTTTCATTTTCAGCCGTCATATATCTAAAGAGGAACACGGAACTCATTGGAATGTTTTCAGGGCATTTATATGCCAAAAGTGGACTGTTCGGCGTGTTGAAGGAGAGAGAGCACAGGCCTTTGTGCGTGGGACTCATCGGCCATTTTCTGGTGAGTGACGCATCACTTATTTCAGAGTTGGAGTGTTTTCCTGAGCCTATCGAGGAGAAGAGGATCAAAGCCTCACCTTATCGCTTCTCTGCATGACTTGGAGAGTTTCGCTGTAACTGAGCAAGTAACCAGTTTGACTGTGTATTTTACACAACCGAATAAGGGCCCAACGAAATCCAAGCGCTAGGTTTAGGAACATGTAAGGACATATAAGGGTGAATATGTGATTTAAGTTACAGTTTTGGATTAATAGAGGTATACAACTGCAACTAACTAATAACTGGTGTTATCCACTTGAGTTTGCATTTTTTTTCTTCTTTCTCTGTGTTCATTCTATAATTTACTCAAAAAGGGATATCCTATGTTTGTTTTAAATTTTAGAGTTTTTGTTTGGTAAAATAAACAATTCTTTATTTGTTACTATTTTTGTATTTGTTTCATTGTATATTTTCATTGAGTAACTCGATTACAGTGTGGTTTATAAAGAAAACAGCACATAACAAATATGGAAATTCATTTTATTGAATCAAGAGTAACAGTGTACACAATCTATTTTCTTTGTGTATAGTTGACACATTTTTGGAGGCACCGCATCAGAAAATATAATTTCTATAAAACATAGCTTTCCAGAGATAACCTAGCCAACTCACCATCAATTGCTGAAGCTCAGGTCCTGCTGTTTTATGCACCCTTAACAGTAGTGTGGTGATAGTGATAGGGTTAGGGTATCTGATAGTGATGGGAAATTCGGGTCATTTTACTGACATTTACTGACATTTTACTGACTCAGTTCTTTGAATCTCGTTCAGCAAAATGAACAAATCCTTTTTTAAGTAATTTTGTTCATTTAGTTCACTTCAGCAGAATATACTTAAAATGTTACGTGTTAATATCCAAATTCCCCAACACATCTATTTACTCAAACATTGATCACATTATATAAACTATAATGCAATCAAGACTAACAGAATTTATTAATTTATTGCTTTGCTTTGTTAATTCACCTCACCTCCCGAGTCTTCGGGTCGTGTGATCTTTTAACATGTGACCGCTTCCTGGATCAGTTCTTGTAATGTTGTGTTATATGTAGGAATTATCAAAGTGATTTTCCCCATCATACGGATAAAGTTTAAAGCATTAACCAATTCTTTATTACCACATTTGTCATGGAAAAGAACCATCACAGAAATTCACAAATGTATAAATTGTAAGAAATAAAAAGCTATAATGGTCAAATTAAAACTGAAACCAGAAAAAGTACATAACTGTAGGAGTAAAGAAACAAACTACACACTTGTTTGTAAAGAAGGTTGGTAATTATTAAGTTATTTATGTATTCATTGCTGTTGTAACGTCATGTAACAAAAGAACGAATGACTCAGACCCGAAGACTCTGGAGCTGAATTAAACATTTCTCTTTCCGGTACCGACTGCATAGTCTCTAGCTTATGGGGCTGTCATGTTACAAACAAACGTCTTGAACCCGAAGACTCGGGAGGTGAACTAATCATTTCTGTTTCCTGTACAGAACCTATTAGATTTTGCGCATGTGCAGTCAACGCAAAATTTAACGAATCCCTATCTGAGACAAATCGTTGTTTCCGAGTTATATTAAAGATTTGTTCAAAATGAACGAATCTTTCAAGAATGACCCATCACTACTGCCTGAAACAAAAACAGCAGAAAGTCTGAATGACATGCAATTTCACTCTCTGACAGCAGGTGGTGCTTATGAAACAGCAGCAATATAAGGTTTCCTCTGTTACTGCTGTAAACAAAGCAGCAATGCGTTTGTAAATATTACTTTATATGGAGGTAAGAGAAGACAATGCCATTGCCATCAAAATTTTTTTCAAGACAGTTAGTTCCCTTCAGTGATGCATTTATATAACCCCTCACCCCCAATTCAATATTTAAATTTTGTTCCAATATTATATTATGTTCGTGAACAGTGAGTTTACTCTGCCTGCTAGAGTATTTTCTTTGCGTCCGTCTTCAACATCCTGTTTACAAAAAATTAAGCATGATGTTTTATTACTGTTTTTTTTTTACTGGTAGCTCCTGAAAAAAAAGAAAAGAAAAAAAGTGCAGTACAAAAAGTGTAGAAATATCATGTATTTTTGTACTTATTTTTCAGTTATTTTCGGGATCTACTGGGATAGCGATAAAGATCTACCAGTTGATCACGATTGATGAGTTGATGACCACGTACTTAAGGCATTTTCACACTGAACTTGGAAATTTGGTGCGAATGTACAGCGAGATGACACTTTTTAATTGAAAAAAATATCAGAAGGAAGAATATGAGAGAAAGGGCAAGCACCAGAAATTACTCTCATCAACTGGTGAGACAAGGTGGTGAACCAAAGATAATGTTCTCAGAAAAGTGTTTGGATCAATTGCAAATCCAGATAATTGTCTCTATGCGGATGTCATCCTTGAATTGACAGTAATACAAGCGGACATGACCATGAAAACAACTGCTCCCATTCAAGCATGAGGATTTGTAGAGGCTCTGCTTAAGTATGAAATGATACTGACAGCACAAACCTTCCTCAGGATATTTGAGCAGACATCACCACTGTCCAAATACCTCCAAACACAAGGGATGGATATTCTGTCTGCCCAAAGAATGGTTATGGCAACACATGAAAGCCTGAAAAGCATGTCAAGAGACTTTGGCTAAGTCAGTGCAGCTGCAGGGAAATTTGTGCTGTTGGCAAATTTAAAATTGCAGAAGCAGGACAAAGACATAGAGCTGGAAGTTGAGTCTGCATTGCCATCAAGAAGGAGGAAGAAGAAGACAACCAGGCCAGAGTGATTCCTCATGCTGACACTGTCACAAGTCCAGAACAGGTTTATGAAGTCACAGTCCACAATCAGATTATGGACACAGCTACCGAGATATTGAACAGAAGGTTTCTGGGTCATGGAACACTCTATGCTGACCTTGCATTTCTAGACCCCAGTAACGTCACTCTGTTAAAGTCATCCTCTCTTCCACCATTGATGTTCCAAGAGCTCAGCAAATGTCTGTTGAGGTTTGACAGTGAAGCAACCGCTGAGAATTTACAATGTGAATTTAGCAATTTTACTCTACAGTGGGAAAAATTAAAAATGTATCCACTAGATGCGTACAAGGACAAAACACTGGAAGACAAGACTGAAGATGAGGGGTTGAAATCCAATGTATGGAGTGTCCCTCATGTAATGAATGCCCACTGTGTTGCTATTAGATTCTTGTGAGGTTTAGCGAAACTAAAAAGAATTTGTGTTCAGCATTCAAACGCAATTACAATACCAGCAGTTTGAGAGTGGCTGCGGCTCCCTGATGCATGCAAATTAGGCTGCATACAATATCTAGGCTGTAATTAGTATGCACACTATAATAGGATGTGTAGTTATAACCATCTCTTAGCTCTGTATCTTGAAGAAAATGTTGGTTTCTGTTTGCGCTTTGATTTGAATATTGAGGGAGTAGCCTACTTTGATTATGGTTGCACTTAATAAGAATTTTGTGGGAAAAAGTTCAGATAGGAGGTCAAATATTCTAAAAACTCATAGCCTGCAAGTACAATTCTATAAGTATGAAGAGACTCATGAAATCATACAAAAGAGAAGTCAGTCAGTTGAGTTTGTGGCAAAATATTTTACATTGCTTGTGTATTGTCTGTTATAGCATATTATAATTCATACTCAGAAAGAAGAACTGAGATGGCATTTATTCCAAGTTTAGTTAAAACATTTTAAATGCACCTGCAGCCTATTTTTTTCCAGGCATGTTTTTCATCAGTGAAGATTTCTTAAAATAGTGTAAAAATCTTGTCTAGTCTCATTCTTGTGAATCCTATCTCGTGTCTGGTTTCCGATTTTTGCCTTCACTTTGATGTTGCTTAATTCTATTTCAACATGTATTTACACTTATGTTTGATTATTTTTGCATTTTAATCTGGCCTGTCATGCCAGCCCAGAAAATTAATTATTTAATTACTTTGTTTTATAAACACAAAACGAAAGTAAAAACAGCAGCCCCTCATGGACGACTGTCCCTCAATATCATTTACTCCAACGGCCTCGCTCTGTTCCCACGGGTCTTGGCCCCGCCCCAATCGCCACATACCCCCATCGCCCCTCACAGGCTGGGGGGTTCTCCCAAGAGTGTGCTGGAGACTGTACTGGACAACTTTGGTGGACGGCTCAATTCTCCTCTGCCTCCTGGCAGACGACGATGGCTCCTCCTGTTGAGGGCAGCCAGCAGCGAGTCCCCCGTTCCCTACTCCTTCCCAAACATGGCGGATTGCAGCATGCTCCAGCCTCCCGGCAAATGTTGCAGACTCCTCCACTCCCTCTTGGACGGTAGCCACCCCTCCTCAACTCAGGAGCATGGCAGTGAGCTCTCCGTCCCACCTCGTCTTCCATCGTTCCAACACCACTGCCTCGGGCAGCCACTGGTGGTCTCTGCCTCTTCCTGCGGCCCAATCTCCTCAGTACCACAATCCCCCTCAGCAGTGAGAACTCTCTGCTCTTTCTCCTTCTTCCCAGGTTTCAGAACCAATGTAACAAAGTTCGTAGATCGAGAAGAAGAAGACGGTACCCGGTGAACATTTAAACATAAAACTTTAATAAACAAATAAATGAACACAAAACGAAAGTAATGGTTTAATAACAAGCGAATCTACAATGATGGGCAGCCATTCTACTACGAAATGGTGCATAGGAGAGCAGCCATAAGAGAACTGACATCCAGTTAGCATGCCAGGAGTCAAAAAAAAAAAAATATTCATGAAAATTGTACAGATGGTGCCCCGTCTCTGAGTCAGTAGATCCTTCCTCAGAGGAATCGGCCAAGGAGGGGCTGTCCCGAGGAGCACGAGTTCGGGGAACCAGGTCCGAGTTGGCTAATACGGCGCCATTAGCAAGATTTGCTCCTCATCCTCCCCAACTTTGCACAGTGTCTGTGCGAGAAGGCTTACTGGGAGAAACGCATATTTGTGTAGTCCCTGCAGCCAGCTGTGTGTTCACAGCTGTGCCGAGTGTTCCCTTGGTCAGTGAGTAGAACAACTGGCAATGAAAGATCTCTGGAGAAGCAAACCGGTCTACCTGAGCGGCTCTGAAATGTCTCCAAATCAGCAGGACCGTCTGGGGATAGAGTCGCCATTCTCCCAGGAGCATTGCTCGAGATAGCTTGTCGGCTGTACGGTTGAGCAGACCCAGAATGTGAACAGCATGTAGTGACCTCAGAACCTTCCTACTTCAAAGGAGGAGGTGGCTGGCGAGTTGTGATATGAGACAGGAGTGCAGACCACCTTTTCGGTTGATGTACGCAATGGTCACTGTGTTGTCCATTCGGACCAGCACGTGCTTGCCTCGTAAGCACCCTTTGAGACAGTTCAAGGTAAGGCGCACTGCTAACAACTCTAGGCAATTGATGTGCCAATGCAGCTGAGGGCCCGTCCAAACCCCTGAGACTGCATGCCCGTTGTACATGGCCCCCCAGCCAGTGGTGGAGGCATAACCACAGCATGCCTGGAGATCTGTTCTCGGGGCACCCCTGCCCAGAGGGATGTAAGATCTAACCACAGGGTGAAGGTTTGGTGACAGGCTGATGTAATTTGGACCCGGTGAGTGCCGCGCTTCTACACCCACCTCTGTTAAACCAAATCCACCTCTGCGCTGTCTGTTCGACCGAATCCAACTCCATACTGAGAAAAGAAATCCTTTACATTGGGGAGAGTTTGCTCATTTCCCAGTTGACCCGAAGGCCCAAAAGGCAGAGGTGCCAGAGCATCAGGTCCCTGTGCTCGCACAACTGATACCGAGACTGTGCTAGTATAAGCCAATCATATAGACAGTTGAGGTTGCGAACACCTTGCTCTCTGAGGGGAACAAGAGCCACCTCCGCGCCTTTTGTGAAGACACGGGGAGACAGGTTCAGCCTGAAGGGCTGATATGCCTGTCCTTCAAATGCACACCGCAGAAATGGTCTGTGGTGCGGAAGAATCGACTCATGAAAGTCCCTATCCTTCAGGTAGATCGCTGCAAACCAATCTCTGGGACGGATGCACCCCGAAAACAGGCCCGGTTCAAAACTCACAGATCCAAGATTGGACGTAACCCACCGGCTTTCTTGGGTACAATGAAGTAAGGGCTGTAAAACCCCGACCTCATATCAGCTGGAGAGACCGACTCTATCACATCCTTCACCAGTAGGTCTGCAATTTCTGTCCGCAGAACAGGGGCATCGGCCGCTTTCACTGTAGTGAAGCAGATACCGCTGTACTTGGGGGAACTCCGGGCGAACTGAATCACATAGCCGAGGCTGATGGTCCGCAGAAGAAAGCGAGACGGGCTGGGTGTTGCTGGCCAGGTGCCTAGAAACCATACAAGCGGGACCAGCAGAACCACAGCCATACCTGCAGTGGGGCAACGAGGTGGAACACAGGGACCCAACTCGGGCGGCTTGTGAGCGGGCCGGAGAGGGGTGTGAGTGTGGGGTGCAAGGCTCACCTGGTTCCACAGGTTGGCAGAGAGTGCGTGAGTAGGGCCTTTGTTGATGCTCTCGAACCGCCAGCTGCTGCCATCTGGCGAAAGAGGAGGATGAGTCAAGTCCGGTGCTTGGCCGTTTGCAACTCTCCGTGCCCTTCTGGGACCCAGAGATAGATAACACTGCTCTCTCGTTGAGATTTCCAGATTCTCCACCCAGCCCTCCTCCCAGGGGAGGGAGAGGTGCCTTCACCATCCCCCAAAAAGCAGGCCTCTTGCTCTTCCGCTCACCGTCAGTTTTGATGGGGGCCAGGACAGGTGAGGCCTGCCTATGCCCAGCTCTAAGGCGCCACTTGCTGGAGGCTGCTACGGATGCAGCACGGGAGCGGGGGGCTGCCCTCGGTGATGAACAGGCTGGAGCGCTGCAGCCGGCAGATGGGTAGAGGCAGCAGCTGCCCACAGGGCAGAAGATCAGACCGCCTTAGTCTGTTCCCGTTCAACTGAGAACTGCTGGGCCAGGTTCTCGACTGCAATGCCAAAGAGTCTGGGACACAGGGGTATTAACCTGTTAGCCAGCACCCCCCATTATGGGACTCAAAGCTGAAAGTACCCTACCTAACTTAAAATTGCAACAGTTCCTTACTTCAATGTGTTACACACACAATTTTGGGTGTCTTTGGAATGAAGACCCTTTGGGCTTTACTTTTCATCATCCAGAGTTGATAATGCTCAAAAAGATTAAAGTTTATAGACACTGAAGTGCCTTGAAAAAAACTGTACCACACTGATTTTTTTTTTTTTTTTTTTTTTTTTTGTTCATGTAAAAATACATGAAATCAGTCCTGGAGCAATCTAGAAAAGTAATGGGTTGAAAGTCACATGTCCCTTGAGTTTCTATTTCAAATCTGAAGAAGATACCATGAAAAATTAGATTCCTGCAACCATTTTTCTGATACTATGTCTAGTCCCCCCCCCCACCCATAAAAAAAAAAAATATATTTACCAAATGTATTGAAGGGTTCTTCAAACTATTTTAGTCATTAAACATACCACTGCACAGTTTTTCAATTATAAAAACAATAGACAGAATCTTAGACATCATATTAGTGATTTATTTGAGCACTAGAAAAATACAAGAATAATGAGTAATAAAAATAAATATGAAAAATAAAAAAGAAATTAACTATGTATGCCAATTACATTACATCTTGAGATTGTTAGAAATACAGCATTTACACTGATTTCTGCTCATATAATCAATGGCATGTGCTTACATGCTGATGGCCAGTTATAGAGATGGTAATCATACAAATGCACCATAAAGTCAATAATCACACTCTATTCATATAGACGGCATTCACATTGATAGCTGTGATTACACAGTAATAGCATGCTGATTTGCATTCAAACAGATGGTAATCATGCAGATACAGCCACATTCCCCACAAAACACACTCACACATATATGAAAAATGTTCAAAAAGAAAAAAGGAAAGTTTGATTTGTGCAAAAGCTTATTGGTAAATTACACCCCCATCAGATGACAGGTAAGTCACAGTGAGCGTCACGAGCCATCACAAGAGAGCGCCAGAATTCAAATAAACAATCTTCCACCTATCTTTGACTTTTTTTTGTGGATCGTCTCATTCTTTTTGTGACACTGTATGCTACAAAACCATGCTGTTTTTTACTACCAAGATGCAGTTTTCTGAGCATGAGTTATTCCATAATGGACACAAACAATACTGTCTCTGAAGAACTGAAACGTAAACAAAGGAATTATCATCATATTACAACGTTATTGCTTCGTTGGATTAAACGTGCTCTATGAGATGTCGTTCAGTGGACCCTTACCTTTCTAACTAAACCGTGATTTACAGCTGTGAATGCGTTTATGACTCGATATTACGACAAATCTGGTATGTACTGCGTTTTGATTGTTCTTGTTTTGATGTGTACTGCTTACACAAATTTAGCAAGTATATTCTTTATAAGCTTTCCATTGAAAAACAAGCGATATGTCATTGATGCTTGAGGCTTAGATCTTTATAATGATATATAGTTTTTCAAGATTAATTTTGTCCCGTTTCGTTTAATCTATTCGTAAACATTGAAACGTGCAAACAAAGAGAGTTCAGTGCGTCGGTGTCCAGGTGCGGGTTAACAGGTTAAGGAACTGATCTTTGTCCCTCATGTCAACCAGACACAGCCAGAGATGGCGCTTCTGGACCACAATCGTGGACATCGCACGACCCAGAGAACTCGTGGTGACCTTCGCCGCTCAGAGTGCGAGGTCAGTGGCGGTTCGGAGTTCTTTCAGAACTTCCAGATTGTGACCACCCTCATGCAGGTCCTTCAGTGCCTTGGCCCGGTGCACCTGCTGTAATGCCATAGCGTATAAGGCGGAGAGAGCTTCCCTGGAAGCCGTATAGGTACTGCTGGTTAGACCAGATGAATGCCTACAGAGGCAGCTTGGCCGAATCTTCTTTGGACAGCTCTCACTCCGATGCTGAGATTGAAATCTGGTCTGGGGGGAGGCCCACTAGAAACCGCTGGTACACTCTATGAAGAGGCCCCAGTGCGTTCCGTGGGTCGATCCGCTGGATCAGAGGTGCAAGAGGAGTGATGGTCCCCAGAGAGTTGGTTCCCTGCAGGGTTTGCCACCACTGTAACCCTCAAACCGCCCGCGCTACTGCTGGAAGTGAGTCTCGTCTGTCAGCCGCCAGAATGAGCCCGAGATCGCAGCAACGGGAATCTG
Organism: Cyprinus carpio; assembly: GCF_018340385.1. Classification (NCBI taxonomy): domain Eukaryota; kingdom Metazoa; phylum Chordata; class Actinopteri; order Cypriniformes; family Cyprinidae; genus Cyprinus; species Cyprinus carpio. Next base: position 514,939 of record NW_024879270.1, on the reverse strand, counting down.
CCCCCCTGAAGGTAGTGGAGCCTGGTTCGCAGCTCCAAGATGGTCATCTTCACGCAGTGGGAACATGACTCGTCCAAAAAGGCCACCTCAGCGTGCTTGATGCCAAGACATGTGAGACAGTAATCGTGACCATCACCCAGTGCCAGGTAAAGGCACAGATGAAACAGCATCCTTATAAGGACAATGATCTTTTAGGGAAATTTCTTTAGGAAATGCTTTTTTTAGTGCTGAGGCGCACTGGGGAATTGGCCGCTTGCAACACAACAGGGGGTAGTGCAGCCTGAAGTGCGCAATCCACTCAACTCGGGAATGACAACCACTGAAGCACCATCCCGCCAACACATGAAGCTTTCGAGAGCATTCTGAATTTGTAGTTCACGAATAGACACAGTTGAGCAGAATGATACTGTCACTCGGCTCCGAACCGAAAAGCTGGTATGCATTGCACCTGCTGCCTTGTTATACTCACGCTGTGATCAGCGGCAGCTGGATGCAATAATTGCATGCCAATGTGCATTGGCTCGTTTAGTTTATACTCAAAGTAGATTGGTCTATCGAAGCAATATCCCAATTCGTCGGTCACCGACATGACGTCGAGAGTGACCGACTGAAAGGGAACTAGATTGAGTGGTGCCTTCACAGAGTGTGCTGGAGAAAGTTGTTTGGAACATGTTTAATTTATCTGTATTTAAATACTTTTTTAAAAACTTATGTCAAGACACATTCGGAACAGTCATTTCACTTGCTATGTTAAGAGCACTAAAATTCTCATTGTCTCATTAATTTTCCAAGTTTGATGCTGAGCATCCTAAAATGTTTTTTGTCAAGAAAGAGGCAGGCAGTGACGAATTACCTTTCCAGATCCTTCTGCAAGGCATGGATTTCCCAGATAGATAACCTGTTATTTTGACTTCTCCTAGATTATCACTCCTGAGGCAACAATACCTGTATAAGAACATCCACCCTTTTCTTGATGATCCCTACAAGGATACTGTTTGTCCAAGGACCAGGGTCCTACCAGTTAATGATTCTAAAATGGACATTGTGGTGAGCTTGTTCTTGGAGCAAACTAAGGATGCTGAACTGGGTCTCGGGTGTGATCATGGGCGTGACTGAAGTCGGAGGCATGTCTGTGAGTGTGGTTGGGAGTGTGGTCAGCCACAGAGAGACAGGAGTCGAAGCCCTCACTAGACCATCAGGACAATGGCAAAACAATAAAAGAGCACTTTGTGGTCTGTTTAAGGTCAGATGTGACTTAAAGGTTGGCGCAGTGGCATAGTTGGTTAAAGCGCCTGTCTAGTAGACAGGAGATACTGGGTTCAAATCCCATCAGCGCCTTTGGTGGTGATCAAGCACCACCTTGTGTTGTGTGGTTCTGCTTTCTGCAAACAGGGGGTGCAGAGGAGCGCCAGGGCAGCATGCGATTTCATTGGGAAAGTCGTGGCCTAATGGTTAGACCGTAACCTAACCGTAAGGTTGTGGGTTTGAGTCTTGGGCCGGCAATACCACGACTGAGGTGCCCTTGAGCAAGGCACCGAACCCCCAACTGCTCTCCGGGCACCGTAGCATATATGGCTGTTCACGGTGTGTGTGTTCACTGCTGTGTGTGTGCACTTTGGATGGGTTTAATTGCACAGCATGAATTCTGAGTATGGGTCACCAAACTTGGCTGTATGTCATTTTCAATTTTTTTAAGGTGGTAGTTCACCCCCTCCCCCCAACCCCTAAAAAATATCCAAGTTTATGGTGAGGCCCCTCTCTGACCGCTATAGTGGACAAAGCAACTCTTGGAAAGACACACTGACCAGATGCTAGAATGTCATCCTAAAGTTATTAAAGCCACCAAAATACTTCAGTATGTGGACTTTCCAACACTGACACTAGACAGGAAAGAACACGAATTGTCATCCAGCGAACCAAATATTGATGCTTAAGACATATGTGAACCAAAGTTCTCTGAACCATCCCCTCCCAGATGGCATGTAGTAATCACCCCGAGCTCGGCTGGCCCTCGGCGCCCTCAGCTCAGACTAGGCATCGGTAAGTGTTATCTGGGCCGAGTGTGGCCCGCACCTTGCTCTCGTGCATGTGTTTGTGATGCGGCTGTAAAGCACTGGCCCGATTCCTGTTCACTGTAACTGGCCCGACTCTGGCTGTATAGTCCGGGCCACTTCAGGGAATGACTCAGCTCGGTTCAGCAATAGATGGTTACATTAATATATCAATAATTAACATACAATGTTTTTAAGCTTGACTTTAGACCTTTACAATATCTTATAATGTTAACTACACGTTTAATGATGTGAATTTGTCAAAAACAAAATATCTGTGATAAAATTTAAAAACAAACAAAAAAACAATATTAAAAGTGCTTTATAGGACAGAACATTCTCTTATATTTATAACAATAGCGAATCTATATTTATGCAACGCAGCAGGTCATTCTTATATACGTTTGCTTGTATGTATTTTGAACGTGCTTCATTGCGCTCTCAGGTGATTCATTCACCTTCAACTCACACAGCGTGGGCGAGTTTCGTACCTGCGCTCGTGAGTGCTGTCTGCCATGTGTGTGCGGGTTGCATGCAAACAAATCAATGGATTATTTACCAAGAGATATGGATGTATGGACTCATTTCGATAAAACACTTCTTGTAAGTATCGTTGAGCATTTATTTTTAGTATTTTACTAGCAGCGAAACCTAAGTTAAAAATAAATGACGGATATCTTTTTTATCTTTGATCTAAGTATTGTTGTGTGGGTCTAGAGTGTTTATGCTGCAGAAAACTGACGAGCAACACTACAGTCCACCGACAATCAAATGAGGAAGAGGAGGATGATGGTGGTCCAGCATATACAAAGAGAAAGGTTTGTTTGTATTTTTAGCTTTCACATTCTTATTTTTGTAAATGCAGTTGCAACAAGCAAACATTGTTTTTTCCATATTTTTTAAAGTAGGTGAGAGTGAAGATTTGTTTTAGTGTGTATGAGGTCATTGTTTTCAAATAACCTCAACAAAATACATAAGCTAGTTTCAGTTATTTTTTTATGATGAGAATGTACTGCAGTCATATATGCATCATGTCTGAGATCATCTCCAATGGCTCTGTTCTGCTTTTATAGCTGCTAAATGCAAGCAGACTGTACGTATACAGATGCTCACCTCTGCCAAAACACATGTGACTACAACACAAACACAGCATCACAGTTCATCACTTTACTTTAATTGCTTCTTCACTCAGGATGTAGAGACACGCAGGAGTAACTTATTATTTCTTTTAACATGCTACACACTTCTTTTAATATTTCTATGTTTTGTAGTAATCCAGAGAATTGTCATCACTGAAGGAATGGCAGACATTACTCAGACACTTGTGACCACTAAACAGTGGTTGGAGTCCAAGACAGTGAAATCATCTTTATTATACTTTTGACTGAACTAGCTAGGAGCATTAAAACCAATGAGAAAGTAAGTTAAAGTAAAATGTCCATGTTACCATGTTATTTTCTGCAGTAACTGCGGGGAATATTAACTAAAGAGACCTGATCAACAGCAAGCTTTAGATCTACTTAATGTGTATTTTTCAAGCATTTTATTGCAGCATTCAATGTTGTATTTCTGCATAGCGATGACTGGTGAAAAGTGTTTATTCATTTACTTCTATGTATAGTTAACCAGAATTCTGTCATTTACGTTTTACCAAACCTCTGACTTTTGTTTTTCTGCAGAACTCAAAAGATGATACTTTGAATTATGCTGGTAATCAAACCCAAGAAGTTTGTCAAGTACGGACAGTATGAAGGGAACTAAGTGATTAAAATTTTTTGGGTGAACTCTTTTTAATTGCCATGCTACACACTAAATATTAATCATGCTGGGCACAACCACTTATTGTGCTGTCATTGCTGTTAGTGCTGTAAATAGTCTGTCAAATAACAGGTACATTGCTACAACATACATTTAATGTAGTTCACATTGACGCATTACGTTAGACCTTTACTAATACTTGCATATTATATAGGTATTTTGATTGAAGATATATTTGATGTAGAACAAAGATGTCACCAGATTAAGATGTGGAAAGACATCGCTTGCCTGAGCGATTTGAAAATTGGCAACAACCAAGAAAAAGTATTAATTGTTTCACTCAAAAATGATCCAGTTGTAAATGATTAGATAAATAAATAAAAGTACAAAATGTTTTTAATTTTAAAACTTTGCCATTTACTAATGTGTTGTTCATTGTGTCTCTTTACAGTAAGGTCTCTTTGGTTAACATTAATAAATGTTGAAATTAACATTAAATAACAATGAGCAATGCATTTGTTACAGTATGCATTAATCTTTGATACTGTTAAAAAACAACAACTGTTCTTTGTTAGTTCATGTTAGCTCTGATCCATTAAATAATGTTAACAGGCACAACTTTTGTTCTTAATGTATATGTAAATGTTGAAATTAACTAGGTTAATATATTAACTACAGTTAACTAAGGTTAATGTTAAGTATTTGCCATGTTAGTCCATGTTGGGTAGGGAACTAATGTTAACAAATGAAACCTTATTGTAAATTGTAAAGTGTCACCTGAGTGTTTGTTTCTACATGTTAAATTTAAGTATAATTTATTTAAAGTATAAATCAATGCAAGGGTAATTTTGCTAAAAGTTATGTTTTGTGTATATATATATATATATATATATATATATATATATATATATATATATATATATATATATATATATATATATATATATATATATATATATATATTATTTATTTTTCTGTTTAACTTTTTTCTTTTTTGCTGTAATTGCATAGTTTTGTAAATAAATTGTTGTGTAAATAATTTTTTCTCATCCCAACTTAATCAAGTGAGTTCTTTACTTTTAAAATGCATTGATCATAATTAGATGTTTATATATTGATAATTACAATGAAAGTAAACATTTTGAGTGCATATCAATTTTAAATGAAAGATTAGTGAACAGTAAAGTAGATATTAAAATTTAATCCGGGCTATGTCCGGCGCGCTGTGTACTTTAGTGTCGGGCCGATTCTGGCTCGGATGCGGCAGTGTTGGCTCACTGACGGGCGCTGGCGGTCATACTTATATGACCGCCATCAATTCATAGCAGTGAATGAAGAGGTATCATATTGATCACAAGTGTAGTATGGAGTACCTCAAGGCTCAGTACTAGGACTAATTACTCTTCACGCTTTACATGTTACCCTTGGGAGATATCATCAGGAAACATAGTGTTAGCTTTCACAATTATGCTGATGATACTCAGCTCTATATTTCTTTGGAATGCATAGTCGATATATAAAAAAAAAAAAAACTGGATGACGAGTAATTTCTTACTGCTAAATTCTGAAAAAACAGAGGTGTTAATTATAGGACCTAAAAACTTTGCATGTAATAACCTAGAACGCTGTCTAAGATTTGATGGCTGCTCTGTCAATTCTTCGTCATCAGTTAGGAACCTAGGTGTGCTATTTGATAGCAATCTTTCCTTAGAAAACCATGTTTCTAGCATTTGTAAAACTGCATTTTCCATCTCAAAAATATATCTAAATTACGACCTATGCTCTCAATGTCAAATGCAGAAATGTTAATCCATGTGTTTATGACCTCAAGGTAAGATTATTGTAATGCTTTATTGGGTGGTTGTTCTGCACGGTTAATAAACAAACTCCAGATAGTCCATAATGCAGCAGCTAGAGTTCTTACTAGAACCGGGAAGTATGACCATATTAGCCCGGGTTCTGTCAACACTGCACTAGCTCCCTATTAAACATCATATAGATTTTAAAATCTTGCTTATTACTTATAAAGCCCTGAATGGTTTAGCACCTCAGTATTTGAACGAGCTCTTGTTACATTATAGTCCTCCACGTCCGCTGCATTCTCATAACTCTGACAATTTGATAACACCTAGAATATCAAAGTCAACTGCGGGCGGCCTATCCTTTTCCTATTTAGTGCCTAAACTCTAGAATAACCTACCTAACATTGTTCGGGAGGCAGACACACTCTTGCAGTTTAAATCTAGATTAAAGACCTATCTCTTTAACCTGGCTTACACATAACACACTAATACGCTTCTAATATCCAGATCTGTTAAAGGATTTTTAGACTGCATCAGTTAGGTAAACTGGAACCGGGAACACTTCCCATAACACCCGATGTACAGTACTTGCTACATCGTTAGAAGAATGGCATCTACGCTAATATTAGTCTGGTTCTCTCTTATTCTCTCTTATTAAATCACCAACAATTGAAACTTTATCTGCAGCCAGCACTAACTTGGATGTAAAATCAGCAAACTGTATGTATGGTCTGTCTGTATGGTGCCCTGGTGGCCTGTATACAGTAGCCAGTACAAAAATCACAGGGGATTTATCATTAACACTCGTTTCTCTGGATAATGTTATATGAAGCACCATTACTTCAAACTAGTTATACTTGAAGCCCGCCCTCTGAGAAATACTGAGAACTTTGTTATAAATTGAAGCAACACCTCCCCCTTTATAAAATGAAATTAAATAAAATTTAGAAGAAACAGACGAGCAACAGAAAAAGACAGCAGTTTGTAAGTGTTTTGTCTTGTTTTCTCATTAGACTACAGTGCAGTTTTCATTTACTGTGTTTTTTTTTTTACCGTGGTAAATACGTGCTGAAGTGGCGTTTTTTCTTTTTTTCTTTTGTTTGTCTATGGAGTGACTCAGTTTTTTTATGCTAAATAGTAAGGTGTGGCCAGCTGACATCAATAACAAGTACTCAAATATAAAAGTGGTTAGTTTCACCATGGCAGCCCTTGTGTGAAGCCTCCTTGTCTGAAGCCTCCTCGTGTGAAGACTGACGAGTGTAAAGACCATCGACTCTACCTGCGCGACTCCACCGAGCAAGGACACCGACAAGGCACTAGAGTATTACTTTGCACCCCTTTCTTTTCTTTTTGTACAGCTTGTTCTCAAAAACCTATTTAGGTCATTTGTCCTCACTATGTGCTACCAGATCTCTACTACAACTATGAACTCTCGGAGAGCACGCACTGTACGTAGAAGGCAGGCCTATCCCAAAAATCTACAGCCTGTCCCTCTGACCTCAACTACTTTACTCTCTATTCCAGTTGGTCTCTGGAACTGCCAGTCTGCTGTTAACAAAGCAGATTTCATTTCTTCTATTGCTACTCATTCCGGTCTCAACCTCATGGCCCTAACTGAGACTTGGATCAAACCTGAAGACACTGCCACTCCCGCAGCCCTCTCCACTAATTTCACTTGTTCCCACACCCCTCGTATGACCGGGAGGGGTGGAGGTACTGATCTCAAAAGAATGGAAATTTGATCTTCAACCATCTCTTACAGGTAACAGTCCATTTGAATCACATGCAATTACTATAACCCACCCTGTTAAAATCCACTTTGTGGTCATTTATCATCCCCCAGGTCAACTGGGAAACTTCTTGGAGGAGTTGGATGTTTTACTATCAAACTTTTCTGAGGATTGTACTCCTCTGGTACTGCTTGGTGACTTCAACATCCACCTAGATAAACCCCAGGCTGCTGACTTCAACACTCTGCTTGCCTCATTTGATCTCAAGCGAGTGTCTACTACAGCGACTCACAAATCAGGCAACCAACTGGACCAACTCTACACGCGCTGTTGCTCCATGGTCAACACTTTAGTTGCTCCACTGCACACCTCAGACCACTTTCTCATAACTGCTAACCTCGCACTTACTTCTGAAGTGGCACACGCTCCACCGCAGGTCACCTTTCAACGTAACCTATGCTCACTCTCTCCATCTTGCCTATCCTCTATGGTTTCATTCATCATCACCTCCTCCTTCCTCGACTCTTACAGCCAACGACTTTGCAGTTTTCTTCAGAAAATAAGACAAGAACCATCAGTGACCAATTCTCCACACCGCAGACTGATGATAACTTCATAACGACTAATACACACTCTCTCTCCTCCTTCTCTCCACGCTCAGAGAGGGAAAATAGGCTTTTTTCAAAACTATGACTATATTCACGCTTTAACCATTGGGGCCAATGCGACCCCACCCAATGAAGAATTCAGGCTGATCTTAACAGAACACAGGAGTTAAATAATTTGAAAATACCTGCACAGTGCTCAAGATGAGTGATGTGAGTATTATGGTTAAACAAACTAAATGGTGCACTAGTATCTAAAAGTATAATGATCACAGAATCAGTATATAAATAACTTATTTTTGCCATTGTTTAGTAGGACAACCAGAGGTAGTGACAGAAAAGAAATGCACAGTTTCATACTATAATGCTGTTAACATTTCTTAAGTAATTTTGGCATTCAAACCCATAACCACCATCACTATGAGAATGAAAGATGATTTTTCAGCATAATCTTTTATGATGCAGTACATTAAACTTTGATAAACCTCTGATACAAGCAAACAGGACTCATAATTATCACTTGCCAAGCACCAAAACATTAACTTTGGTCAAATAAACAAACATTGTTGCTGGCCAGTTGGTTTTAAACTATGAAAAGCAAAACCTGGTTTGCAATGTCATAATGATGAACAGTACTACTACATTATTGAATCAAGGAAACAAGAAATAAAAAAACACCAGTGACTGTAAACAAGTTTAATTTCATTCACATTCAGATGGTTATCTGGAAAGACAAGCTTTTCCTTTTATGGTCTGCCAAAACATTTTGGCTTTGTCTTTGAGCCAACAGGATGAAAATATGAGGAACAAAATCACAATGGAACAGTTTTCTATGAGTATTGTTTTACAGACAGATTAACAGTGTTTGTATGCTTGTGCTGTTTTATACAAATGTACAAGGGAAGTAACTAATTTGTCAAAGAAATCATATAGTTTCATGGAAGATTTTTACAAGTCAACAGTGAAATTACTGGTCATGTAAGATATAAGTATACTAGAAAGTGTGTATTTTAGATAACTAATCAACTACACACATAACAGTGTATAAAAATATTTCTGATGCAACAAAATCTATGTAAAAAACCTTGCCTATTGACAAACACTAAAACATCAGTGAAAATCAGATATAGCAACAAAGAATAAAAATGTATAAATAAACCAAAATTATTTAACTATCAGCTATGCATAAAAAAACACAACACCTCAAATGTATATTTTAAAAATAATTAAGCATGCAAGTAGAAACTATATTTGCATTCCTTTACTGTTGGCATTTTATTTTTTAATTATTTTAATTTTTTTTTAGTTTTTTACTTTATGTTGGAATTGTTAGCATTTCTTCCTCATTTTATAAAAGCATGTCTTTTAACAAACTGAACAAACCAACTTCACTGTAAAAGTCCCTGGATTTCCCCTAATGGCTCTTTGGCATTAAGTCAGTTCACAATCTGGTAGCCTATGCTAAGGAAGAAGCTGCTTTTTATAAACGGAACTAGCAATCAGTTCACTCATGAAGGAAAGATACTTTTTAATAGATATGCACTTCATCAAATTTTTAGGAGATTACTGTATGCAAACATTTACTATTTTTCCCATTTTTGGGTACCTTAGTTGTTTATTATTGTTGGCAAAAGCTATTTTCACTAACGCCATCTACCCACCCTTATATATACAGTATATATCTGACATGCTACTGTGATTTTGTGAAACTGTGGACCGAAAGGCCATGTTTTCCTGAAAATATACTTGATGATGATGATGATGATGAACCACCTGCTTCCAAGCAGAGGAGCAGATTTGAAGAACAACAAAAACAATGTTCTTCAGCAAGTTGCATGCAGTTTCTATTTTTCATCCATTAGAGGGCCAAAGTACAAAGTAGATCAGGGGTGTCAAACTCAGTTCCTTGAGGGCCAGAGCCCTGCAGAGTTTAGATTCAACCCTAATTAAACACACCTGATTGAAATAATCAAGTCCTTCAGGCTTATTTGAAAACTACATGGTATGTGTGTTGGAGCAGGGTTGGAAAAAAACTCTGCAGGGCTCCAGCCATCCAGGAATTGAGTTTGACACCTCTGCTTTTGATTAAATGTGCTGTAGGTAGGACTGACACAGAGTGGTTAAACTAGGTATTGCAGTCCAAATTCAAAATATTGGAGAGGGTTTTTTTCACTCGGCCCCTCCTTCTCAGACTTGACACACACAGGCTGCCAGATTGAAAACACCAACAGGAACGAGTGCACTTGAAGATTAATGAAATTAAATAAGCAGTGTTTTCCACCAGCTGGTAACCTGGAAGTGGGCAGGTTTCACAAACCAAAACGGAGGCCAACATTCCAGTCGGAAACCTCATTTTCAAAGGAGAATAACTGACTGTAGCATTGTTTTTCAGATAAACAAGTATGTTAACTTAGCATGTTTCTTAAATATCTGCAAACATATTATAATATTTTTATGCTTTAGTAGAGTCAAAAACTTACATACAGCACCTTTAAAAAAATGTATGATTTAAAGTCCTGTAATAAGTTTTATTATGATTATTATTATTATAGATTGACAGCCCTAGTACTTATCCTATAATATTTAAAAACACTCAAAGCAGGAACTGACCACTCCTCCCCCGTGAGAAAGGAGATCTTTTAAAGCAGCTTTTGAGGAAACACTTACACAGAAACACTTTCCCTGTCAGACACCTGGCTCTTCAGTACATTGTGAGGTATGTTTTTACAATTTCAGTTTAAATTTTAGCATTACTTACTAGATAAGTTATTTATTTATTACTTAATGGGAATCTTGTTATGAATATTAGGTTATAAATATAAACATATGAAAGATAAATGTGTTGAAGCTCAAAGGGTTGACTGGAATGCCACGGTCTTGCACTTGATTGTCAAGAAATATACAGTACATGCTGATCAAATATATCTTAAAATTGCTGTTAGTTACTTCAAATAATAGCAACTTTTTTATATAAGCAATAATTATAAATGGGCTGACTTTATCTAAAATTGCTGCTTTCTTCTGTGCTGTGCTACTTAAAAGACAAAAGATTGTAAAAGAATTTGTTGATTCTAACATTCTGAAGGAAGCAGGTTTTTTTAATACACAACAAACTGAAGCACCTTCAACAGCTTATCACACAACTTACTATACACATTTTTTGAAAGTGAAGAAATCAAACCCCTGGCATGTTAATGTATTTACAAATGGCCACTGTTCATGCCCAAGCATTTACCTTGTTAAAATAGATGAGCAGTGTTAAAGTTATGTTTTATATTAATGTATGCAATTTTTGGAATGCAAGGCAACTTGCAGTAAGACAAACTGAAACATGACTGTGGTCATAAACACTGCTAAATTTATATATTTGTCTGAGCAGGGTCCTCAGATAAGCAGATGTGTTCTGGTCTTAGGTTCACTTCTCTATAATTTAAGGAAGTGACTTTTATGCAGCTGAACACATTTACATCCACTGGGTCATTTGATGTGAACTTCTGGTAAAACACTCTTTTAGCAATTTCAAGACCATGGGTTCCATTTAGAGTGAGCACACATAATATATTGTTGAAAGCAGTGTCAGTTTAAATAATCTGAATGAACGAATGGGAAAGTGGTGTTAGGATGCAGATACATAATACATACCATGTAAATATCAAATTATGTCACAAGCTGTAAGACACATACATCTCATATGTAAAATATTTTGTTTTACACAACAGGAATTGAGAGATGCAGCTGGTAATTTTCTTCCTGATGATACTGACACACACATATGCAGATTATCCTGCATTAAAAGCTGTTCTGTCAGAAAAGGGTCTCAGAGATGGTAAGTTCTTCACATGCACATGAAAGTCACTGCAATGATTGCATCTATACATCATATTTACACTAAGCCAGTCTTGCACTCCAAACTCCACTCACCATTGTCTGGTTGAGGTGGACAAAAGTAAACTGAGTAATGCCCCCATTCACACTGCCAGTGACATGCAATGACAGCTAAATGATCCCATTAATTTTAAATGGAGAAAGCAATGTTAACTTATCGTCACATATACCCTGAACTCTCAGTTGATTAACCCAAACCTGGCTTACTTGCGGTATTGTGGTTTCAAAAACGTTTCCGGTAGTAAGTTCAGTCAACTCAGAGTTTGTTCCCGGTTAACACACAAGACATTCTCAATAGAGTGACGAATCGTTGAGTCATCATGGAAACGGACGCTAAGAAAAAGCATGCCATGCTGCTTCTTTCGCCTTTTTTGTTCAATGGTCATTTACATACTTACTCCATATCATCATCTAATTGATAGTTGTGCAATCATTTTTCTTTTCTTTTTTTTGTTTAATCTTCTAAGCACTGAGAATAAGAATTATATTGTTTGTTTGATGCTAATTATACAATAAGAAATATAACATAAGTATTTTTATTATAGAAATACATTTTAGAAAAAGCAGATCCACGATGTGAGATGAGATGACAATAAAATATAACAAATATATTAGAATAAAATAAACCTTACCTTGCTATAATGTGACGTGACATACAGCCAAGTTTGGTGTCCCATACTCAGAATTTGTGCTCTGCATTTAACCCATCCAAAGTGCACACACACAGCAGTGAACACACCATGAACACACACCCGGAGCAGCATAATTAGTATATATTGATAACTGTTATATATGACAATAAATATTATAACATATTAGAATATTACCTTATATATTACTTATAATAGTACTTTATGATTAACATATCATACAACTATATATTTGATAACTATATTGTAATCATGTATAATACTATAAGGTCACACATGTGCTGATAGCACTGAAGTAAACTAACCCTGAAACATAACCTACTCCAGTGCAGGTTATGTTCAGGGAATAAGTTGCTTTGGTTTCTTACATACTCTGAGAGTTAACTCCGTTTTTGGAACCAAAAGCTGAAAGCTGAGCGATGAAAAGTCCATTGCATTTGTAGTGGTTAAACTTACCCTTTTTATATTAAAAAAGTTACTCACAGCAAACACATTCCCTCAAGATGGTTAATTTTTAGTGGTTGCTAAGTTCTGAGACTTATTTTTTATTGTTATGGTATGCTACAAGAGCTGTGTTTTCTTGCATTTGTGTTTCTTTCTCTGTTTTCCATTTGGCTCCTCCTACTTATTAGTCCATCTGGCAGGTAGCTGATAGCAGTGTTAATTTTGACAGGAATTTTGCTTTAGATTTAGTCAAAGATTTTTGACTAAAATCCCATTTAGTTTTAGTCATATTTTAGTCATCTGAATTGTTTTTAGTTGTAGTCTAGTTTTAGTCAACTAAATATCATAAGATTTTAGTCTACTAAATCTACAGTAATTTTAGTCATCTAAAACCTAATAGGTTTAGTTACAGTGCATTTATTTAGCATTTCTCAAAAAATTCCAAACTCATTATATAGGTTTGATATTTAGGTTTTATCATGATAGACACCGACTTAACTGCAGTGACACATAAAACGAAAAATTAAATAAAACCTCTTCTTATAAGAACAAGAGCATGGTCTTCTTTTTTAATGAAAAACCAATGGTTATATAGGCTAATTATGCATTGTTTATAGCAACTTGCTTACCATATTCTTCATTCTTTCAAGCAGACATGTTTATTTCTGTAAATAAATTTAGATTAATCTTTGGGGCTACTAAAGGTTTTCAGTGAGGAGCAGTGTGTGATTTTCTGTCTTTCTTTTTTTGCTTGATTAACATCAATGACTCAAACAGTAGCAACTAAATTAGGCTGCTGTCTCTTTAAAACCGATTGCACAGCTGCAATGGATGCAATGCACTGATACTGACACATTCTCCCTACTGTTTAAGTTCACTTAAGATGTTATCAACTGTGTTTACATGAATACTCGTCAAAACTGACAATTCAACATCATTTGGTGTGTAATTCTCCGTTCATGCGACGCAAAACAGTACTCGTACGCTGTGAGACACACTTTCTGTTTTTGTTTGCTTCAGTGTCTGCGCTCTGAAAACCGGTGTTCTGTCGATTTGTCCCACCCTGTCAGATTTTGCTACCTCCCATTAAAACAGTGGGTAGTACAATTCGACAACGAAAAATGCTACCTGTAAAGTTACGGTTTATTAACGTCTAAACCTGCCACAGCCTTAAACCTACCCTTACAGTAATGCAAATACAGTAATTATGTGTTATATTTGTGGTTGTAGCTGGAAGGGTTACAGCTACAGGAAACCAACAATGAATAATTTTTTCTACTTATTAGCCTACCTACACCTACCCCAAACCTAAACCTACACTTTCAGTAATGCAGATACATTAAATATTGATGTTCAGCATGAGATAAAGGATGCAATAGTGATGTGCACAGATGTTGAGATGGTAAGAAAATCTGACAGGTAGGATAAAATGTCAGGACACCGGACTGAATTGAGTTCTCTCTTGTGTGGTCAGATTTATCTGTATGTCTGCTCTTCTCTTACTCCCACATATTGACATTTTTGACCATTTTATGCGATGTGCAGCAAGTGTATGTTAGCTTATGTTCCGCCGGTTCATATGTATGCATCTAACCTCTGACCTAAGTAGCAGATTAATTCTGAATGAATCTCTTCCCAAATCGTCCCACCCTAACATTTGTCTCATTTTTATTCATTGATGAAAATGTCAATAGATGTACGTCATAGTTTTTGTCATTCAAAAAGAGTTTTTGTTCGTTATCGTCTTGTTGTCATCAGTGAAAAAAAATGTAGTTGACGACAATTATGATGAAAATTATTCATCAACGAAATTAACACTGGCTAATAACGCCCAACTGCGCCATTTTTACCAGTCAAGAGTGAGGCAGCATAAAAGCAGAGAAGAAACTGAGTTTGAGAAACTTCCCCCCAAGAACTTTCTTTTTTTTTTTAAACTGATCAGCTCTTCGCAGCCGCACAGAGACACACCCACTCATGCACACACACTCACGGATGAGTCAGTGAACCCATGAACCGTGACAGTACCCCTCCTTCTAAGAGCTCCTCTCAGTCAGTCCAATACAGTCCACCAAGTATTGGAATCCGCGTCCTCTCTGCCTCGAGTCCAGGATACGGTTTACCGAATAAGTAGGTTCCCCTTCTATGAGGCGCGGCAGTGGAGGAACCGGGGAAAGTGGATTAAGGGGAGAATGAAAAACGGGCTCGAATTCTCCTGTACGCAGGGATGAGTTTGAGATGGACTGCCACTGGACTAAGAATCTTAGTGACAGGAAATGGGCCAATAAATTTGGGAGCCAACTTATTACATACGGAGCGGAGTGGAATATTCATGGTAGAAAGCCACACTTTTTGACCAGCCACGTAGATGGGAGGCTTCGACCGGTGGCGATCGGCCTTAGCCTTGGTGCATGCTCCCGCCTGAAGAAGAGCCTCTTGTGCTTGTCTCCAGGTGCGACGACACCTCTGGACGAAGGCGTGAGCCAAGGGGTCTGCGACTACGGATTCCATACTGGGAAAAAGGGGTGGCTGGTAATCTATACTACACTCGAATGGTGAAAGACGTATGGACGACACTGGTAATGACACTGGTAACCCATGACAGTTGCTGACACCAGGAAGTGGGATTCGTAGTGACCGAACATCACAACACCCTCTCCAGATCCTGGTTGGCCCACTCAGTTTGGGCGTTGGTCTGAGGGTCTCTTGCCCCCAGTAGCCGACAAAATTCTCTCCAAAATTTGGATACAAATTGGGGGCCCCTGTCGGAAACCACATCTATCGGGAGGCCATGAATGCGAAAGACGTGATTTACGACAGTAACTGCCATCTCCTTGGCAGAGGGTAATTTGGGAAAGGGAATAAAGTGAGCCACCTTCAAGAATCTGTCCACTACGGTCAAAACAACCGTATTGCCCAGGGAGGGCAGTCACAAAATCGAGTGCGATATGGGACCAGGGTCTCGAAGGGACAGACAGCAGTTGGAGTAACCCCTGTGCAGGTCGATTGGAAGTCTTACTCCACGCACAAACTAAACAAAACCTAAGCTGTCATGAGCCATGGCACGCCACCAGAATCGTTTAACCAGAAAAAATGGTACGACCGATTCCTGGATAACAAGCCACGTTGGAACAGTGACCCCACCGAATTACGTTCGACCGTAACCCCTCCGGCACAAACAATCGACAATCCCTGGGCATCTGGGGGGAGGCGCTACCCCTTCTAAGGCTGTGCGAACCTTCAACTTGATCTCCCAAGTGAGCGTAGAGACAACCAATCTATCGTGTATAATGCACTCAGGTGACGGCGGGCGTTCTGAATGATCAAAAATGCATGACAGCGCGTCGGGCTTAATATTCTTAGAACCTGGGCGGTAGAAGAGGGAGAAATCGAAACGACTGAAAAACAGCGAGCCTGCCTGGAGTTAAGGCATTTGGCAGATCTGATGTACTCAAGGTTCTTGTGATCGGTCCAGACTATGAAGGGAACCCCCGAACCCTCTAACCAATGATGCCACTCCTCCAACGCTAACTTGACGGCCAGCAACTCTCTGTTACCAATGTTGTAATTGCGTTTGACTGGGGATAATCCATGAGAAAGAAACGCACATGGATGCATCTTATTGTCCGAAACGGCACGCTGAGAAAGAACTGCACCTA
This sequence comes from Cyprinus carpio, assembly GCF_018340385.1. NCBI lineage: Eukaryota > Metazoa > Chordata > Actinopteri > Cypriniformes > Cyprinidae > Cyprinus > Cyprinus carpio. Next base: position 498,358 of record NW_024879270.1, on the reverse strand, counting down.
CCCCCACCTCTGAGACGTCGACCTCCACCATGAACTGATGTGTGGAACCAGGGGCCATTAGAATGGGAGCCGAAATGAAGTGGCTCTTGAGTTTAGAAAATGCAGTTTTGGTTGCACCGGACCACCTGAACGTCGTCTTGGTGGAGGTCAAGGCTGTCAGAGGAGATGCTAGTTGGCTGAAATTGTGAATGAAACACTGGTAGAAATTAGCGAACCCCAGAAATCTCTGCAGGGCCTTGCGGGAATCAGGGTTTGGCCAATCAACCACAGCCTTAACCTTGTTAGGATCCATGCAAACCTTCTCAGACTACATGATATAACCCAGAAAAGGAACCGACAGTGCATGAAATGCGCACTTCTCCGCCTTGACAAAAAGCCCATTCTTGAGCAGCCTCTGGAGCAGTCTTCTGACGTGTTGAACATGTTCCTGGAGAGAAGAAGAAATATATATGTCATCCAGGTAGACATATATGAATTGGTCAACCATATCTCTCAACACATCATTAACAAGTGCTTGGAAAACCGCAGGGGAGTTAGATAACCTGAAGGGCATAAACAAATATTCAAAGTGCCCCCTGGGGGTATTAAATGCTGTTTTCCACTCATCCCCCTTTCTTATGCGGACCAAATGGTAAGCGTTAGGTAAATCCAATCTGGTGTAGATGCATGCCCCCTGCAACCGCTCGAAAGCTAAAGACATCAACGGCAAAGGGTAAGTATTCTTTACCGTGATGTTATTCATGCCCCGGTAGTCAATGCAAGGTCGCTGGAACCATCCTTCTTCACGACAAAAAAAAAAAACCCTGCCTCTGCCGGAGAAGGTTGAATGAGCTTGGCTGCCAGAGAATCAGAAATATATTTTTCCATTGCCTCCCTCTCAGGAAAAGAAAGTGAGTATATCCTGCCTTTGGGCGGAGAAGTACGTGGAACTAGGTCTATGGCACAGTCGATGTGAAGCAAGAAAAGCAGCCCTGGACTTACTGAACACCTCCTTCAGGTCGTGGTACTCCCTCGGCATGTTTGACAGGTTCACCATCTCATCCTGAAACAAAACACAAGAGACAGGGCAACAAGCAGACACAAGACATGATGTGTAGCATTCTTTACTCCACGCCGATATGGAGTACTGATTCCAAGCCACAGTAAGGTTATGTTGAGTAAGCCATGGGTGGCCCAACCCAACAGGCGTCAATGGAGAGTCAGTGAGGTAAAACTTAATATGTTCATTGTGACTGACAGAAGTGGTAAGCGTCATTGTGGGAGTGGAGTGAGAAATGCCAGGCCACAACTGTCCATTAAGCGCCTTGACAAAAATCCTCTGACTCAGAGGAAACATCGGAATTTAAAGGTGTCTAACGAGTGCAAAGTCCAAAAAATTACCTTCCGATCCTGAATCAAGTTACACTCTGCACTCGTGGTCTCCGGTTGCCCATTGGAGTCTTACCTGGAGGAGAGTACTGGATGAGGGCTTCTTAAGTGAGGCTCCACCCGACAGTAGCCTCAAACCTGCTGTCAGGCTTGATCTTTTACTGGGCATTTGACTAAGAGATGTCCCACGGCCCCGCAGTACATACAAAGCCCTCGTCTTCTCCGGCATTCTCTCTCCTCCCAGGAAAGCCGAGCTCTCCCCACCTGCATGGTCTCATTGTCAGGAGAATGGCTGATCGCAAACCCAGGGTCTGTAGTAGAACAGCCAGGAAAACTCATACGCAGCGGACTAGGATTATGCTGGTCTCGTTGTTGCAGGCATGAATCCACACGCAAGGCCAAATCCACAAGACCGTCCAACTTGCCTGGTGACTCCAACATTATCATCTCTCTTTGAATGCGATCAGCCAGCCCATGCAGGAGCATGTCCCACTGCGCCTCCTTATTCCAAATACACTCTGCTGCCAGAGTTCCGGAACTCGATAGAATAGTCTGAAACTGTTCTGTCTTCTTGCTTGATATCAGCCATTCTCCTAGTCGCCTCGCGCCCTGCCACGGCGTGGTCGAAGACCAGTTTCATTTCCTGGGACAAGCGGCAGACGAGGATCAGCACGGATGTTGGTTCTCCCACACCGCCGTTCCCCACAGTGCGGACTTCCCCGACAGCAGTATCATAACAAACGCCACTCTTGATTCCTCCATGGCAAATGTTTGGGGCTGAAGTGAGAAGAAGATCGAACACTTGGTTAAAAGGCTCTACACATTTTAGGCTCACCGCCATACCTCTCTGGTGTGGGTAAACAAGGTTCAGAGTGTGGCACATCGACCGTTGGTCTTGGGGGAACAGGCGTTGTGGGTGGTGCAGTGGGCGATCTCAACAGCTGTACTTGGGTGGTGAGCTCAGACACCTGTGCTACCAGTGTTTGCACAGCCCATCCAGTTGCTAGCATCTGCTCCTCCTGCCAGTCCAGACAAGCATTACTGTTGGACAAAAGGTTCTGAAGATCAGATTCCTCCGCTGGATCCATGTTTGGTCAGTTCCTTCTGGCACAACACAAAAAGAGGTTGGATTCAATTGCGGTACAATCAAGGCTTTATTCAGAGTCTCAACAGACAATAGGTAGAGCGAGGAAGATCGTGTCCAACTTGGTGGCAGGGTAGTGCAGGGACGCAATGGGCAACCTCACTGAAGATGGCAGAACAGCAACTCCAACCCAGAGATGGGAGGTCAGGAATCCAGAAACACCAGACAAACAGACACAAACTGACACTAGGAACTGACAAAACAAGACAGGGTTAACTCTCCTTAAATAGAGCCAGGTAAACAAACTGATCAGCTCTCCACAGCTGCACAGAGACACACCCACTCATGCACACACAACACTCACGGATGAGTCAGTGAATCCATGAACTGTGACAGTCTCCTATGTTTACATTTGCAGTTAAGTGTGGAGATTAATGTTATGATTTACTGTTATTAGATTGTAACTGGTTTGTTAGTTACTTTATTGATTGATACTTTGTTTATTTGTAAGCTGTAGGGTGGAGGGGGCATTTTAGTTTATAGCAGGGGTGCCTGAACTCGGTCCTGGAGGCCCGGTGTCCTGCAGAGTTTAGATCCAACCCCATTTAAACACACCTGAACCAGCTAATCAAGCTCTTACTAGGCATACTATAAACTTCCCGGTAGATCTGTTGAGGCAAGTTGGAGCTAAACATACAATGTGGTGTTGTAGATATTTATGTTTTTATGTGTTCAGTGTCTCAAATGATGGCCGTTTGGATACAAAACAAACTGAAGAGTACTGAATTCCCAGAGGTCCGGGGTGGGGTGGACATTGGGATCGGCACTGTCAACTATGTCATCTCAAAGTCAGTACACGGTACACTGACAAACAGTTAAACCAAATGAACAAATACATCACATGTGATGAACAGTTGTTAAAGCATATACATATAAATTTACTCAATAATCTGTGAATCTGTTTTTTATTTATTTATTTTTTATTTTTTTGTCTCCAGCATGCAGGTTGTGCAGTGCAGCATGTCAGGCCAATCAATGGAATTTAAACAGGGAACAGGTGTATCTGTGGAAGTCAGTCAACTCTCATTAGCCATCACAGGCAGCTGGGCAACACAGTTTGGCATCATGTAAGTAAACCAGTGAATTACTGGAAGGAGGATGAAATAATTTGCAATCATATCAGTTTGACGGTTCAGGTGATCTTGGAAGCAAATAACATGTTCTATCAGAGGTGAATAGTAACAGAGTAAAAATACTGGTACATTTTTCAAGTATCTGTACATATTAAGAGTATTTTTATTTTGAGAACATTTCATAATACTTTTTACTCAACAACATTTCTTAAAAACATGTAATTCCTTGTCATTTTGAACAAGACAAATCATCGCCCACTCTGAGATGTGATATCTGTAAACTTGAAGTGAGCAACAGTTCTATGGTCAGAAACACCTTGCTGATGAACAGATAATTGTCAAACTAGTTAGAACTGATAGAAAGGATACAGTTACTTTTTACAGTTGTGGTAAACAGAATAGCATCTCAGAATCCCACCTTTCACACAACACAAATGTGTGATGCTGATGATACAGGAGCCGGCGTTCTGATGTAGAACATGCATGCACTGCACCTTGTTTACAAGCAGAGGGACGCACACATATGTGCAGTGGCGGACTGGGACAGTAAATCAGGCCGGGAATTTGACTCCACCCCAGGCCACCTCTGTTGGTGCAGTCACCACCACCCAATTCATGTGTCCATCAGACTGCTAAACTTGTAGGCTAACCCTGTTAGTTGATGTTACAGGTAGACTACCATACATAATATGAATGGATAAATAAATAAACCCTCAAAAACTCACTAGGAATACACCATTTATATCATCTTTCCCTGAATCCCTCTCTCTCTCACTCTGCACATCTAGTTTCTCTGCTATATGAAATAAGCACTTTCAATAATCTATATTAATTGTGCAGGCGTCAATTGTATGTCCCCATGATCACAGTCCTACTACTGATGATCTTATAAATCATAAAAGCACATATTGTTCTAAGAGTATAGCCAGCATGTTTAGTTTTGCTTATAGCTTAAACTTTACCGGAAGGTTCCTGCTCTGACTCAAAAGCTGAACTGTCCACCCCCCTTTTGTTTAACAGCAGGAGCACTTGGAGCCATTGTGTTAGTGTTGCTTACTTTTTTGGGTTCAATTTAAATGAATAAAAATTGTTGGTTAGAATAAATATTGTAGTCTAGAAATGGAAAATCAAAATTTCTGGTCAAATTTGGCACAAAAAAAAATACTGTGTCCCCATATGTAAAACAGTGTGCTAGTTTGTCATAAAGATGCTCTTTTAAAACTTCTATCATTACATATATTTGTAATTTTGTTTTAGAATAGTTTGTATCTATTGTAAGTCTCTTTGGATGAAAGCGTCCATCTGCCAAATGAATACGTAAATATAAGGGGTGGAACAGTTCAACTTTTTCACGGTTAGGTTTGTTTCATGGTTTTAGAGTCACTGTTTCGCTACTGTTGTATGTGCTATGTTTATGGAAAAAATATTGATACTTTCAAAAAATATATATTTTATCATATTATTAAGAATATTCTAACTACAAGCAACAGCACAAATAAATACAACAGAGTAAAGATACAAATAAAATAAACTGACTTTCAGGGTTTTTTAGGTAGGTATAGCATAGTTTTTAGGTACATAAATTGAATAAAGTAATCAAATGTAAAACAGCACTGCATTTTGGATTACAAATTAAAGAATCTTTATTAAAGTTACAAAAGCTTTTCAATCAAGAGCAGTGAGTGATTTCTTTGTTGTTGCTGTTCGATTAATATAAAGACTGTCACTTTAAAAGAATGCACTGATCCAGTGTTCGTATTCGTATTGAACAAGAGTGAATGGTTTGGCCACGGGTTTTTTTTTTTCATCGCTGTTGTTGTAATGTCTGGGAAGCCAGAATGTTCATCCATCAACAGAAACATATATTAACGGAACCCTGTTTGTTTTATGTGTTATTTATAGTAAACCATATTACAGATGCTTTGTCAGATTTAAGTTGAACAGCGTTTCCAGCGCGTGCTGAACCGTGTGTGGAGAACCGAACAGTTCGATTTTTTCAGTGAACCGTCCCACCCCTAGTAAATATAATGTAAATGTAATGCTGACCTACCTGCTCCCTTACTTGTGAACATGGCTGGGATTTTGCATCAACTTAATGCGTCTGTGGCCAGGGCTTTTCTCTTTTTTATACGTTCCCGCTCTGCTCCTCCTTTGCTTTTACGCTCTGTTTTTTTGCACGGTTTTCTAAGATGAAGCCTGCCTCTGGATATAGCCAATTAGGCAGTGCTTCGCTGATGTTGGGTCATGTGGTGGTGTCATTTTCACTCCTCGATCGCCTGATTCGTAGATTCATAAATCCGTCAATTAATTCGCAGTTGCCTCCCAGCCTATTGCACGTCAGCCTGATCGACTGCACAGCGGCAGCCGGCAGGCCAGAATGACCATCAGGCCACCGGGAAATGTTCCGGTGCTCCCGATGGCCAGTCCGCCCCTGCATATGTGTCATAGTACTCTTGTGAATGGTGGCAGAGACTGGCTTGGAAGAGAAGAAATCATTCAATAAAATTTGTTTTTTTTTCTTTTCACACAAAACATATTCTCTGGTCTTGAGCATGATAGTTCCCTTGCTGTCTATGCAGGATCAGAAAGCTTAAAAATCTGAAAAATCTTAATTTGTGTTCCGAAGATGAACAAAGGTCTCACAGGTTTGGAACTGCATTTTGTGGAATTCCTGGAATCACTCTACACTTAGAAACACACAGACTTGATTATAATTTTTTTATGATTGTAAGTTATGGTTTTACTGTAATTGTATGTTTCTCATGCCTATAATCAACAAATTAAAGGGTTGGTTCACCCAAAAATGAAAATTCTGTCATTAATTACTCACCTTCATGTCGTTTCAAATGTGTTTTAGATTTGTTAATATTTTTAACACAAATTAAGATATTTTTGATGGAATCTGAGAGCTGTCTGACCGTCCCATAGACAGCAATGTAACTGAAAAGTTCACAAGTCCAGGAGATCTGTAAAATAATCCATGTGACATCAGTGGTTCATCTGCAATTATACGAAGCTACGAGAATACTTTTTGTGCACAAAAGAAATAGAAATAACGACTTTATTCAGCAATTTGTCTCCTCAGCATCACCCTGTACACAGCATATGTTGTTCTGTGACAGCTGCGTCATGTCGGATAGGATGCGCTGTTTCCGTTCAGATCAAATCACAACAACGTAGGAAACAGCGTATCCGGCATGACGCAGCTGACACAGAACAGCATACGTTGTTTATGTTGTTTACGGGTGATGCTGAGGAGATGAATTGTTTAATAAAGTCATTTTTTTTGTGCACAAAAAGTATTCTCGTAGCTTCGTATAATTGTGGATAAACCACTGATGTCACATGGATTGTTTTACCGATCTCCTTGCTACGTTTCTGGACTTGGGAACATTTCAGTTGCGTTGCTGTCTATGCAGGGTCAGACAGCTCTCAGATTCTATCAAAAATATCTTAATTTGTGTTCCGAAGATGAACAAAGGTCTTATGGATTTGAAACGACATGAGGGTGAGTAATTAATGACAGAATTTTCATTTTTGGGTGAACTAACCCTTTAACCATTATGCTTTCACCATCTGCTATTCATGTCATTATAACTGGCAAGTTAAGAATCATGAAGTATGTTGTGTTTAGTGTCTATGTACTGGATTTTACATTTTAGAAATGTGCATTATACATCAATAAGATGTGTTAATAAGACATCTGCAACATCAAGGAGTTATGTAGTTATTTGAATATGTAAAATTATTGTCTTTTGTTCTATGATTGCAGCCATGATGGTGGCTCATTTGATCTGGCCGTGTACAATATCAATATCAACACCCTCCTAGGGTTGGGGGATGAAGCTGGTCGACTCTCCATCACTACCATTTCCTGTAGTGATGACATAGGAGGTGTGCACATTCAGTTCCACGGAGGTGCTAGGTAAGACCAGTTTTAAAACAAACTTTGGTTAACAAAACATAAAATACCTAGATTTGAAGTGCTACCTAAAGATATGCATAACAACTGTGTATATCTGTCATGACTTAATTGTGACTTCCACTAATGAAGCTGTTAATCACAGTCATAGTTGCCAATTTCCTACAGAAATGCATATTCTGCATATTTCCCACAGAAAGATATTCCCCATTCATTTTAACAGATCAAAAAATTGATAGGGAACCTCTGATAGGGAAAATGATTTGTAGATTTTACATTGGTCTTCGGTGGATCATAATAAATTCAGTGCATCATTAGAGTTTGCACTTTAAATACTTTGCATTTTGATTAAAATAGAAACTTCAACACTACCATCATCTCGTACATAAGTAGCAGTGGTGCTACTTCTTCACATTATCAGTCGTCTACATCTGTCTTGGCGACCATTATTTTAGAATTTATCATTTTGAGCTTCCGGTATGCAGTTGAGTTAGTGTGCTACTCCGTAAATTTTTTATTATTTATTTTATTTTATTTTTTGTAGTTAATGGGAACGTTTAGGGCTTTCAATGATCTAGGACGACATCTACAACACCAAGTAACACTTTAATGCTAGTTGGAGCTTGTTTCGATCATTACTATGACTAAACCCAGGGACGTTTCCACTGTTCTTAATGAAGCTGATGACGCCGGCAACATGGCCACAATTGTTTTGGAGTTAACACCAGCTCTTGGCATTCTGGAGAACAAATGTCAGTCCCTGGAAAGGGATAATGAGGATTTAAAGTCTAAGGCAGATGATCTGGAAAACCATTTGAGGTGGAATAATCTTCGTATATTGGGTCCAGAGCACCTCCGTGGAAAGGGATAATGAGGATTTAAAGTCTTTGATGTTGTGTTTTTTTCGTGTGTTTGGAGAGTTGCACTATAAGGAATCCAAGATTTTGATCTTCCCTGACTTCTCTGTGGAACTCAAGAAATGACAGAATCAGTTTAAGTCAGTTAAGTCCAACCCACATGGAGCAGGTGTCAAATTAAGAATGTTGTATCCCTGCAGACCTCTCCTCTCAATCAACAGCGAATCGCGCAGTTTTGACAACCCTGATGCCGCTTTGACATTTCTTACTACCGTGATTAACCCCAAACAGTCCAATAAGATGCAGATACAGGTAGCTAGCTGACTAGCTACCTCTCAAACTCTGATGCAGGGAAATGCTTCAGAATCCAAAGGTTGATGGTGGTATGCCCTTCCTAATATCCAATTTTACTAATGGGTGGCAAATATACACTCTACACCAGTGGTTCTCAAACCTGTCCTGGAGTAGGGAGACATACAAAATGTGCAGTGCTAGGGGTACTTCATGGAGAGGTTTGAGAACCACTGCTCTACACTTTTCTGATTTCAGAGTCATTTTGGGCTCTGTGATTGGATCCCACCTCGGGTCAGTATTTAAGAGGGTTCTTGATCCCCAGCCTCACCAGCCACACTTCTGTTTGGTCCTCTTACTGCTTTCTCATGTTTTCCTTATGGTAGTTCCATAGTCCACCAATCATTATGAATTTGGTCCCAATTTCGAACCCATTTCAGCCTTTAACGTTTGCCAATGGTTTCACCTATTAATCATAATCCGGTTTCCCCTCCCTCACTTAATGATAAAGCATTTAATATTTGGCAGAGAGCAGGTATCTCAGTTGTAAACAATATCTACATTGATAATATTTGTCCCAGCTTCTCTCAGTTAACACAAAAATTCACCCTTTCTAGTGTTCATTTTTTTAGATACTTGCAGTTCCGAAACTTTGTTAAAAACTAATTTCCCAACTTTCTGAATCTTCCACCAAAATCCCATCTAGATCAAATTCTTGAAGTACCCTTAGATAAAAAGGGTGTATTGTGTATTCTATACAGGCTGATCTCCTCTATTTCTCCCCCCTCTCTCATTTTTATTAAGCAACAGTGTGAGTCAGAGCTCTTCCTCACATTTGAAGATGAGGTCTGGAGCCAGATCTTTTTCCGTGTCCATACCTCTTTTATTTGTACACAACATAGTCTTATTCAATTAAAATTTATTCACCAAATTTATTGGACAAAATTGAGGCTGGGAGAAATTTGGCATGATGTTGATCCTATAAGTGATCGTTGTCATCAGGCCCCTGCAGACTTAATACATATTATGTTTTTGTTATCTCCATCCATAACTTCTTTTTGGCTATCAATTTTTAAATGTTTTTCCTCTGTGACAAAGAAACAGATCAATCCTTGTCCTTTGGTTGCCCTTTTTGGACTTCCTCCAAATGTCACAGGTTTGCCTGGATGTTCTGCAAACGCGTTTGCCTTTTCCATATTACTAGCTAGATGGCATATTTTTTGCTATGGAAACAAAATCTTCCTCCATCTTTTGATTCCTGGCTGCTAGATGTAATGAGCTTCATTCATTTGGAAAAAAGAAATTAGGTACACAATAAAGGGCAATACTGGCATATTTTCTGAAACTATATATATTTTTCTGTAGTTGGTCAATCTAATCTAGGATGTCCTTATGATTGTGGCCTGATTTTGATCAAAAGTGTATTGAGTACACTGCACTGTAGGTACATAATTTATATTTAATGTTTTGTAAATGTAAATGTGTACAGTATACATGGACAATTACTTTTATTTTTGTTTCTAAACTCTGATTCAGAGTTTATACTATTCATAATTGACATACACTATGTATTGAGGGCCTTTTTGTTTTTGTTGGGAACACTTTATAATAACTTTCATTAATAAACATTATATAATGCTTAGCAGAACAGTAGTTAATAAATATTCACATAGCAATATAAGATCATTTGCTTATTTATGTTTACTAATGAACTTACTAAACATTCTCTAATGATTAACATATCATTATTTCATGTAAATAATCATGCGTACAAATGTCATTCAACTTTCATTTCATGTGATCATGCACTTCTTGAAAATCTTCAAATGATTTTAACAGATGTTATACAATGATTTTAAGCTTTTTTTAATGCACAACACTTTTGCTGCTACTGAGGTGTGATACGGTTAAGGTTAGGGTCGGGTTTGGTGGTATGGGTAGGTTTAAGGTAGTGACTCCCAATCCTGGTGCTGAATAACCCCCAACACTGCACATTTTAGATGTCACCCTATTCAAACACAACTGATTCAACTCATCAGCTCATTAGTGAAGACTCAAGAGCTCAAATGTGTGTGTCAGATAAGAGAGACACCAAAAGCGTGCAGTGTTGGGGGTTCTCAAGGACCAGGATTGGTAACCGCTGGTTTAAGGTTCGGTTAAGGGGTCAGAAGTGTACAGGTTCAAATTAAGGAAACATGGTTCAATCTGTTTATATTACATTGTTTTGATAAATGAACAAGTATTTTCTTAAAATTTAGATTTGTTTTCTCCTGTTGATGTATGATTAAAGGGATATCCTGTTTAATGATATACAGTTTTTATAATATTTTTATTATAAAATTTTTATATTTTTATTATAAAATTTTATATACATTTTTATAATATAAGTGCTGAGGCAATAAAAACATGTTTTGCACCCAAATAACAAGGTGCATGATGTCTTTAGCAAGCATTTAACTAAAATTAACTAACCACCATTTAAAACAAACGTTACAGCAGCTAAAAGTCCAATGTCCATAAAGATACTAAAAGATTAGTAAACATTTATAAACATTTACAAATGATGAATAGTTTCAACTTTAGATTGGCTACTGCAAGAACATGAACAAATGATTAATAAATAATTCGTTAAGGTGTGTAAATAGGGTAAATTCAGGTCTTTCGGGAAACTTTTTGCCATCAAGATGACTGCTCATAAATATATTAATGATTAGTAAATATTTATAAACATTTGCAAATGATGAATAGTTTATACTTTAGATTAGTTACTACTAATACATTACTTGTTAGTTATTTGTAAAGACAGGGAAAAATCACACAACATCCAATGGGTAGAACCGACAAAGGAAGACTGAACAAACAGGAACTTAAATACAAGGGTTAATTACTAAACACAGGTGTCAGAAATCATAATCAAACTAAACGAGGACAGGAACATGACAAAATAAGGAAAAACAGAAACAGGAGCAAAACATGATGCAGAACAGTCCAGAATCCTGACATATCGCCCCCTCCCGGAAGGTGCGAGACAGGAGGGACTTGAAGCAGGAGGAGTCCAGCTGAACCCAGGCCACAGCCATAATGACGGCTCACGGTGGAGCCGACGGAGGGAGGAGCCATGGAGAAGGAATGGGTGCCAACTCCAGGGGGCTGACCAATGGCGGCGGAGCTGGTGGTGGAGGAGCCCGAGGCGGAGAGCCGCTGAGCCAGGGCAATAGGGAGGATCCGGAGGTCCTAGGTGGAGCAGATGGCATCGGTGACTCTGGATCGCACCATACTCAGCCCACTCTCAGTCGCAGTGCGGGGTGGGGGGATCCTCTCCGCACTCACACAGTCCGCGGCTTTCTCCCTCGTGGTGGGCTCTGTAGCAGACTCTCGCACCTGGACTGACATCATGGCCTCCGGCTCCGCAGCGATCCTCAGCTTTGACGCTCTCTCTGGCAATGGCTCGTCGTTCACAGCGGGCTCTGGCTCTCCGTCAACAGTGGGCTTGGGCTGATGCTCTGCACTGCCGGGAGATGTTGGGCTGGGCACTGGGTCTCGAATTCCACTCGAGGACCATCTTAGGACGATGGCGCGCTGCATAAGGTGTTCAGGCTAGCGTCATAGAATGCACAGAATGCATTGTCTGGGTAGCTGGTAAGTTCAGCGAGGGCCAGAAACAGTCTGGTATGGTCCTCAACTGAGTACTCCCCCTGCTCCAGCAGGAGGAGGAATTCAGGGCGAAAGAAGGGATCCATAGACACAATGGGAAACACTACAGAAACAAAAAGTCTGAGAGAAAAACGGAAACAAAAATGGAGGGAACACATGGATGTAACTGTCACAATTTGTGCTGGGAGGAGCATGGAATGAGGAACAAGGAGCCGTGAAGTACATAAAGAGTCTTTAATCCTTGGAAAGACAGGGGAATCACACAACATCCACCAAGTAGAACCGACAAAGGAAGACTGAACAAACAGGAACTTAAATACAAGGGATAATTACTAAATACAGGTGTTAGGAATCATAATCAAACTAAACAAGGACAGGAACATGACCAAATAAGGAAAACGAACAGAAACAGGGGCAAAACACGACACAGAACGGTCCAGAATCCTGACAAGTAGAAGTCTACACAACAAATGAAGACCAAATATGTGACCTTTACACTCTGTGATTTTTTTTTTTTTTATTATTTCATTTCATATTCATTTTCCACACAGCATTTGTAAATGTAAAAAAGAGCATTGGGTCTTATATGAAAAGTACATTAAGAAGCTGGTAATTATTGTAGAATTTCTGTTAAAATCATTTGTAGATTTTTAAACAGTACATGATCATATGAATTAAAAGTTTAATGACATTTGTAAGCATTTCAAATTAAAGGGTTCATCGGATGCCCATTTTCCACAAGTTGATATGATTCTTTAGGGTCTTAATGATAAGTCTATAACGTATTTTGGGTAAAATTTCTCAGTGGTACTGTAAAAAACACCCTTTTTACCCTGTCAAAATCACCTCTGTTTTCAACACGCTGTTCAAGTCCATGTTGCTTTAAATACTAATGAGCTCTGCTCACCTCTGTGGGGTGACGAGCAGAAACCTTCAGCCACAAAACTGGTTAACTAGCACATTGTTAGTAAAGGCGATTTGCAAAGATTCACAAAAACCCTTACTCACTTCTTCTGTAGATGAAGCTGGATCATGAATGATTCGCGTAAATTTAAAACGCATTTAGGCAGATCGGGGATCAGTGCATTCCCTTCAAAACGAAAGTAAAACGTTAATGATCTGCGTCTTCAGATGTTGGGAGTAAAGGCTGATTTATACTTCTGCGTGGGACCTACGCCGTAGCCTACACATAGACACACAGCCTATTCCGTAGCCTACGCCATAACCTGACGTGCACCTCTCCAAAAATCAGCGTGTCAATTCTATGCGGACCGTGATTGGTCTCCTAGAACCCCTTCCTCCATATGTACTTGAGTTTCGTGTGTGTTTATAATGTGCACTTTATTCTATGCGGACCGCAAGCGCTGTGATATGTACTTGAGTTTCGTGTGTGTTTATAATGTGCACTTTAATATATTTTAATGTTACACCTTCTTATATAAAATAAAACAAAAGCAAAGAACAAGTGTCTTATTATTTATTATACTACATAGCATTATACATCAGTAGTTGTCCGCGACAAACAATGTTGATCTGTCATGGTACAAGTCCTTGTAGAGACTGAAAGAATGCCATATCTTCCCCTGTTCCGTTGTTGTCTCCTTTTTGTAGTTTTAAATAATGATTTAATGATTTGATATTTATTCGACGCCGTCACGCCTATAATGCTTCTCTGACGAGTCGCTTCTTCTTCCGCTTTTGCAGTGGTACTGCGGGTTACACCAGCAACATGCCCGCAGACACTGCAGACTGGCGGTTTGCATGTGTACTGCACGTCGATGTGTACAACAATGCAGAAGTATAAATAAAAACTGACGCATAGTCTACAGGGTAAAGGCTACGGCGTAGGTCCGACACAGAAGTATAAATCAGCCTTTAATGATAGCCATGCCATGTTCATTATTACATCCAACAACAGAACACCTCAATCACTTAGGAGACATGCTTTTCTTCCCCCACACCGGAGTCGACACAATGGCGGACAGCTCACAGCTCACTCAGGGCATACTCTGTGCTCAGAGTGGGTTTAAGGTAAGATGGCCTTGTCAATCAACCATCGTGGGAGGGGCTTGTGCAGAACAAAGTCATTCTGACAGGAATCTCAGAAAAGCCTGATTTGAGAAAGGGGATTTTTAAATAGGGATTTAAAAAAAAAACACTGGGTGGATTTTTATCATTATAGGGTGGAGGTGTAAGTTTATTTCAAGTGTAGTTTTGTGTTGGGACAGCAATTGAAGTGGATTTTGAATTATGTGACAAATTTTGATTTTGATCTGTTAATCATTAGGTAATGTTTAATAAGTACATTTGTATACGTTAACAAGCATGTTATCTCACATTTCTAGCTATGTGAATTTATATTAACTATTGAACTATTAAGGATTATGTAAGGTTCATTAATGATTTATTAATGAAAGTAATTATAAAGTGTTACCGTTTGTTTGTTTAATTCAGGGTTGGAGGTAGTGTGGGGAAAAAAAATATTTGTTTCTATTCTCCTGTATCTTTATCCTTTTACTATTATAGTAAAAAAAAAAAAGGAATAAGAAGAAGATTTTTTCATCTTATTATTTCCATGGTGACATGTCATGCTTGTCATGTGACACACTGCAGCCACAATAGTGCTGTATGACATGTTGAGCACTGTTTTTATTGGTTTTATGTAATTTGTCCTTTTTCATTATCATTGCAATCTTACTATTTGTGATGTTTGGGAATTGCCATGTTAGTTTGCAGTGCAATTCAGGGAATCGGAGCTGTCTGATTTACATCACGTAAATTCATTCACTTCTCCCAAAAGAAGTAAATGGCTGGTAAACTGGGGCAAATAGAGTAAACTTTATAGTTACCTACCCAATCAGTATATTGGTAACACTTTATTTTGATAGTCCCCTTTAGACTTTCTGTTGACTATAACAAATGTCAGCTACCAGTCATTAGAGTAATAGTAGATAATTCAAATTATATTCAAAAGGATTATTATTGCTACTTCCATAAGTGTGTGTATATATATATATATATATATATATATATATATATATATACAGGTCCTTCTCAAAAAATTAGCATATTGTGAAAAAGTTCATTATTTTCCATAATGTAATGCTAAAAATTAAACTTTCATATATTTTAGATTCATTGCACACCAACTGAAATATTTCAGGTCTTTTATTGTTTTAATACTGATGATTTTGGCATACAGCTCATGAAAACCCAAAATTCCTATCTCAAAAAATTAGCATACTGTATTTCATCCGACCAATAAAAGAAAAGTGTTTTTAATACAAAAAAAGTCAACCTTCAAATAATTATGTTCAGTTATGCACTCAATACTTGGTCGGGAATCCTTTTGCAGAAATGACTGCTTCAGTGCGGCGTGGCATGGAGGCAATCAGCCTGTGGCACTGCTGAGGTGTTATGGAGGCCCAGGATGCTTCGATAGCAGCCTTAAGCTCACCCAGAGTGTTGGGTCTTTTGCGTCTCTCAACTTTCTCTTCACAATATCCCACAGATTCTCTATGGGGTTCAGGTCAGGAGAGTTGGCAGGCCAATTGAGCACAGTAATACCATGGTCAGTAAACCATTTACCAGTGGTTTTTGGTACTGTGAGCAGGTGCCAGGTCGTGCTGAAAACGAAATCTTCATCTCCATAAAGCTTTTCAGCAGATGGAAGCATGAAGTGCTCCAAAATCTCCTGATAGCTAGCTGCATTGACCCTGCCCTTGATTAAACACAGTGGACCAACACCAGCAGCTGACATGGCACCCCCCAGACCATCACTGACTGTGGGTACTTGACAGTGGACTTCAGGCATTTTGGCATTTCCTTCTCCCCAGTCTTCCTCCAGACTCTGGCACCTTGATTTCCGGATGACATGCAAAATTTGCTTTCATCCGAAAAAAGTACTTTGGACCACTGACACAGTCCAGTGCTGCTTCTCTGTAGCCCAGGTCAGGCGCTTCTGCCGCTGTTTCTGGTTCAAAAGCACACGCCTGTGCACGGTGGCTCTGGATGTTTCTACTCCAGACTCAGTCCACTGCTTCCGCAGGTCCCCCAAGGTCTGGAATCGGTCCTTCTCCACAATCTTCCTCAGGGTCCGGTCACCTCTTCTCGTTGTGCAGCGTTTTTTGCCACACTTTTTTCCTTCCCACAGACTTCCCACTGAGGTGCCTTGATACAGCACTCTGGGAACAGCCTATTCGTTCAGAAATTTCTTTCTGTGTCTTACCCTCTCGCTTGAGGGTGTCAATGATGGCCTTCTGGACAGCAGTCAGGTCGGCAGTCTTAACCATGATTGCGGTTTTGAGTAATGAACCAGGCTGGGAGTTTTTAAAAGCCTCAGGAATCTTTTGCAGGTGTTTAGAGTTAATTAGTTTGATTCAGATGATTAGTTAATAGCTCGTTTAGAGAACCTTTTCATGATATGCTAATTTTTTTGAGATAGGAATTTTGGGTTTTCATGAGCTGTATGCCAAAATCATCAGTAATTAAAACAATAAAAGACCTGAAATATTTCAGTTTGGTGTGCAATGAATCTAAAATATAGGAAAGTTTTAATTTTTTATCATTACATTATGGAAAATAATGAACTTTTTCACAATATGCTAATTTTTTGAGAAGGACCTGTATATATTTTTTTATATATATATATATATATATATTTTTTTTTTTTTTTTTTTTTTTTTTTTTTTTTTTGTTTGTGTGGTTGAATCTGTCTCTTGCTCAGCACCAGTCAAAGTACGAAAGCAAATCTGAATTTTGCAGATGATCATGTGACCCACTGAATATTCTATTCAAATTGTTGTGATCAGACGCTCAGGGACCAGCCTAGAGTGATCATGCCTGTGTGATCGTATGCATCAAAGGGTTAGCCTCAAGTATTAAGAACCATCCTTTATGTTTCTGTTTTGCTGCAGCTTTTTTTTCGAGCCATTTGTAAGTACTTTCCAAGGAAAGATCTCAGAGATGATACATGTGAGGGTAAGTGATTTTTTTATTTCTAAAACAGATCAACCAAATCAAGACCTCTACCTGCTGCGTGAAATATTTCCCATTGTGTCTCATGCTGTCTGTTTTTTTTTTTTTTTTTTTTTTTTTTTTTTTTTTTTTTTTTTAGATTTGTCCAGCAATTCAACAAGCAATCAGTAAATTGGAGATGAATCTACAGAAAATGCCTGGTACTGGCTCAAAAACATTTCCAGATCACCAAATTATTCTGCACAAAAGAAAACAATTTTTAGGACAATGTATATACACTTTTTTTTTGCATTGTGGAATTATTTTCATGAACTTTAGGGGAAATGTGCTTAATTGTTATAAAACAAAAATATGGAAACAATTTTCTTTGATTTTGAGATTCACCTTACTGTGACTTATTTTGCTACTAAATGACATTACTACGATTGTAAATTTAAAATCCTTGAAACACTTGTTACAGCACCCTTTACATTCCACTTCATTATATGGCCACAGTAATCATGCTCAAATGATTTTTTTTTCTAGTCAGCATACCCGTGGATCAGTATATATATCTAAGCATCCTTTTCACATCCTCCCCGGCTGTGACAGATCGAAGTATTGAATTAGATATTAAGGTAAGGATTTTTAATTGAGTATTTGTAATAATGACAATTGTTTTATCAAAATTCATGCAGTTACAACTATTATTTGGTTTCTTTTTCTGAATATATTTAGTATGTGAGTAGATTTCTTGATTTATATAATGTCTTATAGACTTTATTAACTTTGGAATTTTTACTAATTTTCAGTTGGTGTTTCTGTGACAGGGTGAGTTTTATAGCAAAAGTTTTCCATCTGAACCACCTTTCTCTGCAAGCGCATTTGACATTAAGTATGCAGAAAACTACATGCTTTCACTGGCTGCATCAGAGTTCTTTGTAAATTCAGCAGCTTATGCATACCTAAGCTCTGAGGTTCTCCAAATCAACATTACAGACAACATGGTGAGGAAATATAAATAAGTCCTTCTCATTTAGTCAATAAATTAATAATTAAATGCATGCATACATTCATACATACGTAAATAAATAAATAGATCACACTTTATTTTAAGGTTGAATTGTCACTATTAACAAACAATTAACTATGACTTTTGCGTCAATAAACTCCTAATTTGCTGCTTATTAATAGTTAGTAAGGTAGTTGCTAGGTTTGATTATTAGGTAGGATTTGGGTTTTAGAATATGGTCATGCAGAATATGTGCTTTATAAGTACTAATAAACAGCCAATGTGTTAATGATAGCTATAATAAGCAACTAGTTCATAGTGAGAATTGGTGCCTATACTAAAGGGTTACCAATAAATAAATAAATACTCCTATCAAACGAAAAATAAAACAAGACAGCATCTGTGTTGGAAGAGTTGTGTACCTTAAACTCTTGATGGACCTACAAGGGAGCATGCCGCCTTATATGAAACTGAACATTATAGAAATTAAGGGTATTCATTAAAAATACACTGAGATAAATATATTTACTAATCAAGTCACTCATTCAGCCATCTTTTTTTTTTTTTATTTGTCAATCATAGATACCGAAGAGTTTTCCGTTCCATCTGAACACCAGCCAGTTCGGTGTTTTCATTCCACAGGTCAGTATGCTGTGCGTACAGGTTATGATTTTGGAAGTAAAAATGGATCCTGTTAACTTGCACAAGGACGCCAGCGTCCTGAAGCATTCTTTGTTTGTTTTAAATACATTAGTTCAAAGTTACTGTTATAAACTGCTATAATGTTATAAAGTAAAACAATGTAATTAACTTGACAAACAATACATGATTAAAAAGATCTATATTTCAAGCTTCAATCTTTTTTTACTATATAGTATACTATTTAAATAACTGTTAGTAACACTAATTTCTTTTTTATCAGAAGTTATATTAATTACACTGAAAAAAAATTATAAATGCAACACTTTTGTTTTTGCCCCCATTTTTCATGAGCTGACCTCAAAGATCTAAGACTTTTTCTATGTACACAAAAAGCCTATTTCTCTCAAATATTGTTCACAAATCTGTCTAAATCTGTGCTAGGGAGCACTTCTCCTTTGCCGAGATAATCCATCCACCTCACAGGTGTGGCATATCAAGATGCTGATTAGACAGCATGATTATTGCACAGGTGTGCTTTAGGCTTGCCACTTTCTGCACAAACTGTCAGAAACCATCTTAAGGAAGCTCATCTGCATGCTCGTCATCCTCATCAGTGTCTCGACCTGACTGCAGTTCGTCGTCGTAACCAACTTGAGTGGGCAAATGCTCACATTCAATGGCGTCTGGCACTTTGGAGAGGGTTCTCTTCATGGATGAATCCCGGTTTTCACTGTACAGGGCAGATGGCATACAGCATGTATGGCGTTGTGTGGGTGAGCGGTTTGCTGATGTCAACATTGTGGATCGAGTGACCCATGGTGACGGTGGGGTTATGGTATGGGCAGGCGTATGTTATGGACAACGAACACAGGTGCATTTTACTGAAGGCATTTTGAATGCACAGAGATACCGTGACAAGATCCTGAGGCCGATTGTTTTGCCATTTATCCATGACCATCACCTCATGTTGCAGCATGATGATGCACAGATCTGTACACAATTCCTGGAAGCTGAAAACATCCCAGTTCTTGCATGGCCTGCATACTCACCGGACATGTCATCCATTGAGCATGTTTGGGATGCTCTGGATCGGCATATACGACAGCATGTTCCAGTTCTTGCCAATATCAAGCAACTTCATACAGCCATTGAAGAGGAGCGGACCAACATTCCACAGGCCACAATCAACAACCTGATCAACTCTATGCGAAGGAGATGTTGCACTGCGTGAGGCAAATGGTGGTCACACCTAGGGCTGGGCGATATATCGCATGCGATTGTCACGCGCATTTTGTCAGTAAAGCCGGTTCCCTGATTACCGCTAAATCGCCATCACCTGCTTTTAAATGGAGCGGCATTTAATAGACAGAGCCGTAGATCACTGACCAGCTACGCAATATCGCGTTCATTATCACAGATGAATCGCCTTCGATAATGAATGCGATATTGCGTAGCTTGTCAGTGATCTACGGCTCTGTCTATTAAATGCCACTCCATTTGAAAGCAGGTGATGGCGATTTAGCGGTAATCAGGGAACCGGCTTTACTCACGAAATGCGCATGACAATCGCATGCGATATATCGCCCAGCCCTAGTCACACCAGATACTGACTGGTTTTCGGACCCCCCAATACAGTAAAACTGCACATTTTAGAGTGGCCTTTTATTATGGACAGCCTAAGGCACACCTGTGCAATAATCATGCTGTCTAATCAGCATCTTGATATGCCACACCTGTGAGGTGGATGGATTATCTCGGCAACACAGATTTAGACAGATTTGTGAACAATATTTGAGAGAAATAGGCCTTTTGTGTACATAGAAAAAGTCTTAGATCTTTGAGTTCATGAAAAATGGGGGCAAAAACAAAAGTGTTGCATTTATAATTTCATTCAGTGCAATATATAATTATTATACAAATATTTCATAACTAACTACATATAATACAGCCACATGGTTGCATATGCTGATGAAACACCAATTAGGACTTGTGTGTCTGTCTCTGGCTGTTACATGTTCTATAGTTTCTACAATATGTTATCCAGATGAATAATTTGATTTCTTTCCAAATTGTTTGTTCAGCTGCGCACATTATATCCCAACATGGAGATGCAAGTGCTTTTATATGCCAGTAAGACGCCACTATTCTCCTTCAGTTCAGGGGTGATAGACTTTCAACTACCTGGTGCAGCAAAGTTCTCAGTTGTTAAACCTGATGGCACGCTGGTTCCTCTTTTCAGACTTGATGTGGTGAGTTTTGTCTTTGGATACACAAAATTATGTAAAACAAAAACAAACAAACAAAAAGGTAAGAGGAACTCTCATACTCTCACAGTAAGTAGTAACAGTTAGAACTGCAGCTGCTAATATTTGTACAAAACTGTACAAACGCTAATTGGCAACACCTGCAGCAAGCTGTAAAGTAGAAGCTGCAAACAGTGTTATAAGACCATGTATTCACTGAATTGACCAATATGTGATTTATGTAAAGGGTATCAGCAATTCAGCTTAAAACTGAATAACTTAAGTGTTCCTCTCACACTCCCCCTGCAGGACAGCAGCTTCAGTGGAAGTGCTTTGATTGACAACAAACACCTTACTGGAGTTTTTAAAATGAAAAAGTGAGTTATATTGATATTTGTTAAATTAAATTTGCAGTCAAATGGGGTCTATTTAGGGGTGGGTCTACATTGTGGCCAGGTGTGGCACCGGCCCCCACAGAAATCTGATTGGCCACCCCAGGTGATGTCAAATACATGGTGTGCCTTTGTTACAATCTACCCCACTACTGTGGTGGGTTGTAACACATGCTAGGGTAAGTTATAACAGTTTGACAAAAAAAGCAAAAACAGCAGCAACATTAGGCTATATGCTTCAAAATATGTTTTTTTAAACAATCTAAAGGAACAACACAAAACAATGTCTCACTTCCTGTGACTGACCACAGCTCAAATTCACTTTCTGTTTGACACAGAAGTGTCAAAAAATTTGCACCTCAGAAAGTCCCTGCTCGTGAGTATAACTTTTTCAAAGGTCCAGAACTTTCGGGGGCTGGACTTGGGCACTGAACATGCTGATTGGTTGAGTTCAAGCAGCATTGTATTTCAACCCCAATTCAACCACCATATAGTCACATAATAACAGTAATATTTTGAAAATTGTGTCATGAAATGTAGTTTTAAAAGTATTTCAGGCAAGAATGTAGTTTCCTGATGAGAGAAACCTCAACTCGGCTAGTCCCTCTGACATTTGCCGCTGCCTCTGATGTCTCTGTAGTACATAAAATATAATTTATTTTGGGTAAATATAACAGGTAATCTTTGGTCTTTATTCTGTTAATTTATTAATATGTTAAAATGAAAATGAAAAGAGGCAATACTGTTTGATATAAAGATAGAAAACGCAGACAACAACAGGTCTGGGGGGAAAAAATTCCTCGGACAAATTGTTCCAGGTAATTTCGGTGGAAAAGTGGCTTATCAGTCCTTTCCATACTGATGCAGAGTCACTGCCAGAAAACTGGTTTCTCAGGTTTTCGGAGTAGTTTCTCTTAGCCACTCTCCTTTGTCAGTGTGTGTTTTGGCCTGTTTATACAAGACTCTTTCCCTATTCCTGTAGGCATTATCTTTGGCCTGACGGATATATGATACTATATATAAACTGATATATGATGTTACAGTGTCTGTGAGAGTGTCCAGATCATTGGCAGCAGCTTCAAAACAGTCCAATCAATGCAGTGTAAGCAGGCTTGTAAATTCCACAATGCTTCATTAGTCCATCTTTTTTACAGTCGTGATTACAGGTTTAACTGATTTCAGTTTCTACCTGAAGGTCAGTAAAAGTTGAACCATATAGTGATCAGAGAGCCTCAAAGCTGCCTGTGGGATGTTTTATCATTCTTTTTTATCTAGAAACTCAGAACACTGATGTGGAAAAATCACTGATGTTCTTTTTTTCACTGCAGTTCTGCCATGACAACTCTTTGAGAATTCGGCATGGCGATGTGATAATGTTTTTAGTCAGAACAGATCTGCTTCAATGCTGTTGTTGAATATTGCTGCTGCTGCTGCAGAGCGAGTATAGGGACTTGGGTCACACATTAGTTTCACTATTAACTATTACTTTTACTTCAATAAACTCTTAATTTGCTACTTATTAATTGTAAGGTAGTTGTTAAGTTTAGGGATGGGGTTGGATTATGGGATCTAAAATATGGTCATGAAGAATAAGGCATTAATATGCATGCAAATAAATGACTAGTTAATAGTGAGAATTGGTCCCTAGACTAAAGTGATACCAAAAGGGTATTTAAGCGTACATGCTTATTACACTTGAATATGTTCTCATATCCACAAAGCTAAGTCACTGTATCCTTACAACAAATTCATAATAGACCACTTGCTGTGGATGATAGATATATTTATGAGGGTTTTTGATATTGTGTTGCAGCGTTTTTTGTGTTGTAATTCATTCTTGCATCGAGTGCAAGATTATTAATCAAAAACTTGTCTATGATCGTTCTTTTAGGAATTAATAAGTCAGATCATAAAGCATTATGTACAGTATGTTATGTGATATGGAATAATTAAATTATTGATAGATAAGTATGTACAGTGATATGTTATAAGGTTAGATTTGCTGAACTGAATGATGGAAAACTGAATGACAGCACAGATGGTACATAGTATGGACTGTATATTATAAGCTTAGATTCTGCAAAATGCTGCAAAACTGAATGACAGCACAGATGGTACATAACAACTTTAGTTAAGCAAGCAGTAAATGGTATGGTTAAGCATTACATGGTTGGTAATAGCCATGGGTTCCAGATGGGTCACTGTCCAAATATTTATGGACCTAACTGTATATTAGAATTAGTGTACAGAAATATTATAAATAATATTTTATGTTATAATAATAATTGATTATTTTTTAAAGGCGGTTTTTTTAGATTATTGTTCCATCTTACAGGTTTGGCATATCAAGATACTGATTAGACAGCATGATTATTGCACAGGTGGGCCTTAGGCTGGCCACAATAAAAGGCCACTCTAAAATGTGCAGTTATTTTTATTTAACAAATGTTTTTATATATTCCACAAGACAAAATAATAACTAAATTTATAAAAATGAACCTAATCAAAAGTTTACATACCCTATTAATACTGTGTGTCATTTTCTGGATGATCTGAAAATGATGTTGGATGATCTGGATGTTTTTATGTTTTGTGATGGTTGTTCATGGGTCCCTTGTTGGTCCTGAGCAGTTCAACTGCCTGCTATTTTTCAGAAAAATCCTCGAGCTCCTGCAGATTCTTCAGTTTTCCAGAATCTTTTGCATATCTGAACCCTTTCCAACAGTTTGAAAAGATGGATCTCAAAATCATACAGTCACTGAGGATAATTGAGGGACTCATACATAACAATTACAAAAGGTCAAAACATTTACTGATACTCAAGAAGGCAACACAATACATTAAGAGCCGGGATGTAAACTTTTGAACAGGATGATGATGTGTAAATTTTTCTTAGTTTGATTAAATAACTTTTTTTTTATTATTATTTAGTACTGCACTTCAGAAGCTACATAAATACATACATGTTTCCCAGAAGACAAAATAAGGACAATTTACCCTGATCATCTTATTCAAAATGTATGAGTCCCTCAATTGTCCTCCGTTTGAAAAGATAGTTCTCAAAATCATTCAGAAATGCAGAAGATGCTGGAAAACAACGAATGTGCAGGAGCTGGATGATTTTTTTTTAGAAGAACAGTACTCAGTTTTAACTCAAGAACAAGAACTCAAGAACAACCATCACAAAAAAAAAAAAAAAAAAAAAAAAAAAAAACAACGGTCGTGGATCATCCAGGAAATGACACACTGTATTAAGATTTAAGGGTATGTAAACTTTTGAATGGGGTCATTTTTACAAATTTAGTAAAACTATTTTTGTTTTGTGGAGTATATATATAAACATCCATTATGTGAAATGGATTATTCAAGACAGTACTCAATAAAAAATTACATGCAATTTTCACGATCCCTCTTATTTTGTTAAAATTTTTTAACAATGTATTATGAACTTCTGCAAGGGGTATGTAAACTTATGAGCACAACTGTATTATATTATGAACATTTTATGACATTAATAGTACTATCTTATATAGCAACAGGTTGATAGATTATGCAGCAACATATAATGTAAATATTAGTTTTGTAAAACTCTGCGTCTTCTTTTGCCCTGAATGCTGAATCAAGTTTAACACTGACTGTTGGATCATCTGAGATTGGTGATTTCAAGGTAAGATCTGAGAAAATATAATAATCCATTTCCAGATACTGATGATTCGTGTCATATATTAATTTTGGTGGATCAACATAATAAGACGTTTTGTTTTCTTTGTGTTATGTTTCAATGTACAGACTGCCATGCTCGAGCAAATGTTAGTGATTGCAGTAAACAGATTTGTACTTCCAAAACTAAATGGTAAAAATTTCAAATGATATTGCATTTATTATAAACTGTTTCATTATTTAAAGTATTCATAAGTGTGTAAATTTCCTTGCAACCAAGCAAAGAAAAATTTGAAAACTATACAGTCATGGCTAAAAGTTTTTTTTGTTTTGCAAAGTTTGCTGTTTATGCTGTTGTGATGTTCATTCAATTGTTTCTAGATTATTGTGTAGAGTGATCAGATGCATTTTAAATAATTGCTAAAAGCTTAATTGGTCAAAAAAATTCACAAAAAAAATCAAATTTTACTGTTTTTTGATCCTGACACAAAATGACCAGCTAACATTAATTCACTAATCATATCAGCAGAAGGTGTGAAAGTGTGAATGAGTACTAGTCAGCTTAATCACTATCATACTAATTAGACTGTAAGAGCAGACTGATTGCTATGAAAGGAGGGAATAATCGCTTCCAATCATTGTGTTCTTGTAAGCAATGGTTCCTAACAAGACAGACCTCCAACGAAACACGTGCAGCCATCATTGCTTTGCATAAAAATGGCCTCACATTCAAGGAAATTGCTACAAAGTGTTTAGAGACCATTTACCAGATCATCAATAACTTCAAGGAGAGTGGCAGCAAAGAAGCCACTTCTCTCCAAGAAAAACGTCAAGGACAGACTGAAATTCTGCAGGATGTACAATGATTGTACAGCAGAAGACCAGTACAAATTTATTTTCTCTGATGAAGCTCCCTTCCAACTGTTTGGGACATCTAGAAAATTGAAATTGTTCAGAGAAGAAAAGGTGAGCGCTAAT
This sequence comes from Cyprinus carpio, assembly GCF_018340385.1. Lineage (NCBI taxonomy): Eukaryota > Metazoa > Chordata > Actinopteri > Cypriniformes > Cyprinidae > Cyprinus > Cyprinus carpio. The sequence continues at coordinate 472,166 of NW_024879270.1, read as the reverse complement.
AATGAGTCCTGTGGTTTGTTCCAACCCAGTCGCTCTAAACATCATTATGTGAAATGGATTATTCAAGACAGTACTCAATAAAAAATTACATGCAATTTTCACGATCCCTCTTATTTTGTTAAAATTATTAACATTTTGCATATTCTGCAAGGTGTATGTAAATTTATGAGCACAACTGTATTATATTATGAAGATTTTATGAAATTAATAGTACTATCTTATATAGCAACAGGTTGATGGATTTTGCAGCAACTTATAATGTAAATATTAGTTTTGTAAAACTCTGCATCTTCTTTTGCCCTGAATGCTGAATCAAGTTTAACACTGACTGTTGGATCATCTGAGATTGGTGATTTCAAGGTAAGATCTGAGAAAATATAATAATCCATTTCCAGATACTGATGATTTGTGTCATATATTAATTTTGATAGATCAACATAATAAGACGTTTTGTTTTCTTTGTGTTATGTTTCAATCTACAGACTGCCATGCTCGAGCAAATGTTAGTGACTAAAGTAAACAGTTTTGTACTTCCAAAACTAAATGGTAAAAATTTCAAATGATATTGCATTTATTATAAACTGTTTCATTATTTAAAGTATTCATAAGTGTGTAAATTTACTTGCAACCAAGCAAAAAATTTTTTTTGAAAACTATACAGTCATGGCTAAAAGTTTTTTTGTTTTGCAAAGTTTGCTGTTTATGCTGTTGTGATGTTCATTCAATTGTTTCTAGATTATTGTGTAGAGTGATCAGATGCATTTTAAATAATTGCTAAAAGCTTAATTGGTCAAAAAAATCTAATTTTACTGTTTTTTTGATCCTGATACAAAATGAACAGCAAACATTAATTGACTAATCATATCAGCAGCACAATGTGAATGAGTACTAGTCAGGTTAATCACTATCATACTAATTAGACTGTAAGAGCAGACTGACTGCTATAAAAGGAGGGAATAAGAGCTTCCAATCATTGTGTTCTTGTTAGCAATGGTTCCTAACAAGACAGACCTCCAACGAAACACGTGCAGCCATCATTGCTTTGCATAAAAATGGCCTCACATTCAAGGAAATTGCTACAAAGTGTTTAGAGACCATTTACCAGATCATCAATAACTTCAAGGAGAGTGGCAACAAAGAAGCCACTTCTCTCCAAGAAAAACGTCAAGGACAGACTGAAATTCTGCAGGATGTACAATGATTGTACAGCAGAAGACCAGTACAAATTTATTTTCTCTGATGAAGCTCCCTTCCAACTGTTTGGGACATCTGGAAAATTGATTGTTCAGAGAAGAAAAGGTGAGCGCTACCATGAGTCCTGTGTTGTGCCAACAGTGAAGCATCCTGAGACCATCCATGTGTGGGGTTGCTTTTCAACCAAGGGAGTGAGTCTCTTATAATTCTGCCCAAAAACACTGCCATGAATAAAGAATGGTATTAAAACATCCTGCAAGAGTGACTTCTTCCAGTGATCCATGAGCAGTTTGGTGGTTTTGTGGTGATTTTTCATTTATTTATTTATTTATTTATTTGAATTTAAGACTTTAATGCTTATATTTTTTTTTTTGTTTTTCATAGAAACATGGAAAAACAATCTACAAATACTGAAGCAGCAAACTTTGCAAAACACAAAATTTATGTCACTGCCAAAACATTTGGCCATGACTGTACACTTTGCAAACTTAGTTTTAGAAAGTCTGGGAATTATTGTTATTAGGGCCCAAGCACTGATAATGCGAGGACCCGCTTGGAATGGTTTTGTTTATCATCATTATTATTCTACTTTGTATTGTAGATTACCTGAAGACTGGCTTCCTCCTACCCACACTGCATAACTTTAGTTTGATTAATTCTAAATTGCTCATAAAAAATGTAAGTACTATTAAGTTACTATTACTATTAAGAGTTTGAATTGTGTTTGTTATTGAAAGTTGTTAGAAAGCAACTCAGTGGCACAGTCTAAATTTGTTTTCACTCTGTAACTCTCTTTCAGGGCTTTGTGGTCATTTTTACTGATGTTGAAGATTCTTGGGCAGTCTCAATGAAAACTTAGGTCCAAACCTCTCCAAATAATCACTTAACTGGTGTGTGGTTTAATGATTTGGTTGTATGGGTTGGTAGGTTTGGTTGTGTGATGTCTTTCAGCTATATACATATAATCAAAAGCAGTCTATTATCTGTCATGTTGTGACTTTTGTTTTTATATCCTCCCCTGTGTTTAGTTCCTGGTTCCTTATTGCCTTGGTTTTTGATTGTCAATAGTTCCCACATTTACTGATTATGCACGCCTGCTTTTAGTTTTGGTCTCTATATACATACACACTCTGGCTGTGTATGTGGCCTCATTCACTGTTCCCTACATTAGTCAACTAATACAGTCTGGTTGAAGGAGCAAATGAAAACGAGTAAGTAAATTCAGACACTGAGTGTGCCGGATGGGCTGTCACTTATGTGTAGCTTATGCTTGCTGTTTAATAATTTATTTAAAACCTAGCAAACTGGCAGCTCCAGTAGTAATGAAAATGCACTATTTAAAGGGTATAGGGTGTTATTTCGGACACAGCCTCTGATTCTTTCTGTTCAATCTTCTTTTTACCTTTTATTTATCTTGTATCTTCTTCAATGCTTATTAAAGCTGCAACTAGATCCACATCTACTCCTTTCTCTGAGAAACTTTACAGTATCCATGTTATTTCTGTATCATACAAGATCTTGAAGGCTTTTGGGTACAGCCAAGGCTGGTACACATAGGATGGATATAGATGAATGTACCTGGAGATCTCGGTAAAGATCTAAATGAGCAGGTTATAATGTCCAACTTGAGACTGAGTATTACACACTCTACCTGAACAACACTACTATTACACTGAATTTAATAGTATTTTATTCAGTTTGCTAGCAGATTCACACTGTAACATTTAAGCCCTTAAACTCTACAATAACCAATAACACCAGACACAATTATGCAGATGCAAACAGCCATTGTCCTCTACACCACTGTAAGGGCTTTGCAAATGAGGTCCACCAAATCTGCAGAGCAACACATTCCACAGATCAGGGAGATTCCATACGGAGTCATCAGGAGTTCCTAAAACTAATCAATTTGGAGTAGACGTCACAGTTACATCACTTGCAGCTGCGATTGCACTGTGTGTGTATATATATATATAGCAAAAGTTCGGAGTGATATTACATATGTTAGGGGAGGGGCCAAACAAAGAGTAGGGGCTATTCAAAGGGGAGGGGCCACTCAAATATTTGCAGCACCCAATTCTCTCAAATTTTTGCTGGCAGTTCAATTTTACCTATTGTTCATAATTGACCAGCACAAATAGAAATGATAACTGTTAAATCTAATAAAAGACAGACAAATTCATCCAAATGAAATAGATTTATGCATTTCAAAAATACAAATATATCAAAAATTAATTGTACATACTGTACACAAACAGATTGCAGAACTTGCCCTGTAGATGTATGTCAAGCGGTGTGTGTGTGTGTGTGTGTGTGTGTGTGTGTGTGTGTGAGAGAGAGAGAGAGAGAGAGAGAGAGAGAGAGTGAACACATTTCAGCTTGCTTTTTTTTCTGTTGTAACATCTCTAGCACTTTCCTTAGTTTCTGGGAGCCAAAGCTAAGTTAAAGCTTCTGGTTGCAAAGCAGTTGGAAATTTTGACTGCATCAATAATAAGTTAGTACGAATTTGGCTTCCCAACATCAGCTCTCTCACCATCTTTGATCACAGGTAAGTGATTCATCCAGGAATCGTAAAATCAAAATGCTAAATATGCTCGCTCGTCCGGGGGGGGGACCCAAACACAATGGAATGATATATAATAGTTTTGTTATGCTATGGGTTATATACAACAGCGTAAAAAAAACAGAAGACACTGAGCAAATAAATATAACAAACAATATGGTAAAATACCCTTCCACCTTTTTTATGTAGGCTAGGGAAATAACGCTTTCTTTCTCCCATTCTCTCTCTCTCTCTAAGTGCGTAAGACAGCATTAATAACTGCATTAGCCTGCAATGGCACAAGCCTCTGTTATTAGCTCTAAAATTACGTTTTAGAGTTTGCAACGGAAGGTTTATGAGGAAATATATTAATGCTTAGGGTACAAAATTTCTGCAGTAACTATATTTCAAGAGAAAACTATTTTTCAGCATCACTTCAAGGGCCTACAGAAGAAGCTCATTAAACAGTTCACTTTTCTCTGCAACTTTGTCAATGATCACATTAGTGTCAAGAGAGAAGAGGATGTCCCTCTCGGTTGCCATCAACATAAAGGCTTCCAAATGCTCCCGTGACTGCTTGGATCTAAGTCTGGTTTTAATGAACTTCAGCGTTGAAAATGTATGTTCACAGGAAGGGCCGGCCCTAGCGTTTTGGGGTCCCTAAGCAGATTTTCAAAAAGGGCCCCCAAACAGTTTCACCTAACCACCTGCATCAAATGTACACATCATATACTGACACCTAATTGTAAAATTTTACCAATTAGTTGTTGAATATATTTATCTTTCAAAATATAGATAGGAAAATATATTTAGGTAGTTGACAAATATGCAGTAAAAAGGTTTTTCAACTAATTAAAGTTGTCTGTGGAGTTTAAAAACAGGATATGATGTCACACTGGAGGACAAAGTTTTCAGTGACATAATGTATCAAGTTCATATGCTTTTAGAAATATATGGATGAAAAATGATTGCCAATTACTAAAATAGACACTTGTAAAATTATGCCTCAGGTATTTATTAACAATTGTATGCTTTTCTTTTTAATTTATAAAATCCGAGACAGTCACACCAGGACAATTTTGAGATTTAGCTCAAAAATGTAAAATAATAATAATAATAAATCTAACAAAGCAGTTTTTATAACAATGTGTCTATGTAAGACAAATAAATTTTAAATGATGACAATATTATTTAAATTTTTTATCTTGTGTGACAGTGAAAATGCCATGTCATGTCAACAACCCATTTAAGCAAACTTTTAAAACTAAAGAGTTTAAATTTTTAAATTAAAGAGTTTAACGATTGCTTAAGAGAAATGTATCAAAATTCAGTGAGTTTAATGCTTAAAGCAAATACACCTGGTTTTAAAAATTACATTAGAGAACAGAATAATAATAATAATAATAACAGAATAATTCATTTTCTAGGCTGACATGACAGGCCAGATTAAAATGCAAAAATAATCAAACATAAGTGAAAGTGACGTGACATTTAGCCAAGTATGGTGACCCATACTCAGAATTCGTGCTCTGCATTTAACCCATCCGAAGTGCACACACACAGAGCAGTGAACACACACACACTGTGAACACACACCCGGAGCAGCGGGTATCATTTATGCTGCGGCGCCCGAGGAGCAGTTGGGGGTTCGATGCCTTGCTCAAGAGCACCTAAGTCATGGTATTGAAGGTGGAGAGAGAACTGTACATGCACTCCCCCCACCCACAATTTCCTGCAGGCCCGAGACTCGAACTCACAACCCTTCGTTTGGGAGTCCGACTCTCTAACCATTAGGCCACGACTTCCCAAGTCGCTTTGTTTAAACATCTGTTTAAACACATGTTGAAACAGATTTAAGCAACATCAAAGTGAAGGCAAAAATCGGAATCCAGACACAAAATAGGATTAACAAGAATGAGACTAGACAAGATTTTTACACTATTTTAAGAAATCTTCACTGATGAAAAACATGCCTGGAAAAAAATGGGCTGCAGGTGCATTTAAAATGTTTTAGCTAAACTTGGAATAAATGCCATCTCAGTTCTGCTTTCTGAGTATGAATTATAATATGCAATAACAGACAATACACAAGCAATGTAAAATATTTTGCCACAAACTCAACTGACTGACTTCTCTTTTGTATGATTTCATGAGTCTCTTCAGACTTATAGAATTGTACTTGCAGACTATGAGTTTTTAGAATATTTGACCTCCTATCTGAACTTTTTTCTACAAATTGATCATTGAAATAAAAAATAAAAACAAACATAACAGTTATTCCTTAGTCTTATTAAGTGCAACCATAATCAAAGTAGGCTACTCCCTCAATATTCAAATCAAACGCAAACAGAAAGCAAAGTTTTCTTCAAGCATGATACAGAGCTAAGAGATGGTTATAACTACACATCCTATTATAGTGTGCATACTAATTACAGCCTAGATATTGTATGCAGCCTAATTTGCATGCATCAGGGAGCCGCAGTCGCTCTCAAACTGCTGGTAGTGAATGCGCACACACATCCTTTTTTTTAGTTTCGCTTTCAATTTCGCGAGGACCGGAGGTGCTGAGCGCACACTGCATTCTACACGATTTGTCAGACTCTTACAGTGCGTGTCCACGAACGTTTTGAATTAATTTATATGGAAGTACAGCTTCAGAGAATGCTCCAGCTCAGCTCTGCCTTTGCCATCTCCACCATCATCTCGCATATGAATGACGAAACGTGTAGTGTGACTGCCTTTACTCCCGTGATTGCTGTCTGAACTCCTGACATGGCACGGGGCCCCCTGGTGGCCACGGGGGCCCTATGCAAGCCTCTTATATCACTTATTAGGTAGGGCCAGCACTGTTCATGTCCCATAAAGGTGATGCCTGTTTGAAAAATGCCATTTGGTGGCATAGAAACCATTTTACTTGAATTGTTTAATACTTTTTCATGGTTAATACTTTTTTTTGCCACAGTTAGCTCATAAACACAAGAAGCTATTTTGTTCCAACTGTGCCCATGTCGGGTACAGCTGGAATGTAAAATACCTTTAAAATGAGAATTCGGCAGTTTTTAATTCAATTCAGTATTTTAATAAATAAAACATAATAACAATAACCTAATAAACCATAAAAAACAAAACAAAGGTCATGCAGTCACCTAGGTTACGCACTGAGTCATCTCTGTCCCTTACAGTGGTGGCAAATGTAAGTTTGGCCTGCAGATCTTACCACCTAGAAAGGGTGTATCAATTGCACCCATTTACCACCTTGCATATTTTACAACATGCCCTAATATCCTTATATCCTTCATGTTAGAAAATATGTCAATAGGAAGTAGACAGTTTAAATATCACAAACTTTGTACATTGTTTGAATTGTACATTGTATCTTGTGGTCTTACATCGTGCAACTGCATGTGCCGCAATAGGATTCTAGTGCGTTTGATACATTGTCTCACAAGGTCATGCAGTATTCATGCAACGTCTTTAGAGCACAGATTAAAGGTGCTGTATGTAAGTTTTTGACTCTACTAAAGCATAAAAATACCACAATATGTTTGTAGATATTTAAGAAACATGCTTGTTTATCTGAAAACAATGCTACAGTCAGTTATTCTCCTTTAAAAATGTGGAGAAATTAGAGATGAAGTTTGGTCGATGCATTTCAAATAGAAGTTCTGTTTTTACTACTGAATTAATGGTAATTCCATAAGCTTTATGGTGGATTGAGGAAGCTAAACCTAAATAAGTTATTATCTGTTCTGATTCTTTGGAAACTGCAAGAGCAGGAAAATCTAAAGCTCGTCCTGACATTGTAAATGATATCTTAAGTGTATTCTTTAGAATTGGGTGTGCTAGTGATATTCATTTTTTGTCGGGTTCCTGGCATGCTGGGGTGAGAGGGAACGAACAGGTGGATCACATCGCAAACGAGAGCTTAAAAAGAGAAGTACATATCCATATATCAACGGGGAGAGTGGAACTGAGGGGAAAAATTAAAGAGGTATTAATAAAAGAATAGAGGAGGGGGTGGGAAAATGAAATTAGAGGTCAGCACGTCTTTTCTATACAAACTGAAGTGAAGAATAGATGGCTATATACTTCTCTGTCTTGTAGGGATTCAGTTAAACTGTGTAGACTAAGGTTGGGGCACTGTGGGTTCAATTATTATTGTTTTTTCATGTGTGGTAGGGAAACAAGTCTCTGGATTGTGTGAATGTGGAGTCCTGAGACAGCAGGACATGTTTTCCTAGAATGTGGAAAGTATAGGGCTGAAAGAAAATAACTTTATGTTAAACTGAGAGAATTAGGATTTCGAGCATTTTCTGTTTTATCTTTGATTGGATACAGTGACAAACATCAACTGATCTCTGAAGCAGTTCCTTGGTTCTTGCATGATACAGGACCGTATGAAAGAATTTAATTCCAATAGTGACCTGTGGACGGCAGTAATACGCCTAGAAGTGTCGAACTGACCTACAGGTGGCGGTAATGAGCTGCGGACACGAACAATCAATGGTGACGAGAAAACAAGAGTTGACCGCCCGTTTGTTGTTTAGTACCATGAATGATAAACGGAACGTTTACACTTTTGAGGATTATAAATGTTCTCCCGATCCAGTGTTCACCGTGGAGAGGGAGTGTCTGGAGCCTTGTCCGGCTCCGATAGTAGTGGATAACGGCTCGTTCCAGTGCCGCGCGGGCTGGGCGAGCGGTGTTTCTCAGCTGGATCAGCCGCGGCTCGTGTTCAGGTCGGTAGCGGCGCGCAGCAGAGGAGCCGCTCGCAGCGACGCGCACGTGGGGAATGACATCCCTAGCCTCGAGCCGCTGCGCTGGACTTTCAAGAGCGCGTTTGACCGCAACTTGGTGGTTAATTTTGACATACAGGAGCTCATCTTTGATTACGTCTTCATGCACCTCGGAATAAGCACCCAGGTAATGCAGCTTCTTATCGGTTGAAAACAGTCTATGCAGAACACAGAAACTTTTGACAAGGTAAAAAAGTTATTTGCAACAAAATATGGCATGTTGTGTAAACTGACAGGTGCATGCGCATTACTCTAAGCGTTTTTGTGTATGCATCCACCCACACATGCGTGTTTGTGTACTCTGATGAGAGATGACTATGAGCTGGAAGAAGGATTTGCAGAGATAAACCGCTGGACATCTCGTTTTTGTCAAGTAGTTTGTTTTTTTGTAACGTTACATCACAAACTGTGACGATACTTCTGATCCAGATCTATTGCGCTGAAACTTTATGCCTTTAGCATATGGAGGACCAAACCTGCAGAAATGAAAAATAAGTAAATATTTAAAAAATAAATAGATAAAATAAAATTGAATAAATATAAAAATACATGAAACAATAAGTAGGAGTTAAAAAGAATAAAAATAAACAAAATAATACATAAAGAATACATAAGGATTATTTTTTGTTTAGTTTGTTTTTATCAAGGCATTTATTTCTTGATTTATCTTCCTGTTATTTCTTTTATTTATTTTTAATTTCTGCAGGTTCGGTCCTCAATATCAGCACAGCAAGTAGCAGTCTAAGTGCTTCCACTTGGTTTAGTATGTGTGTGAAAATGTTCATCTGTTTGTGAAGTATTGCATGATTCAGCTTGGCAATCACTTAAGAACCCACATCTCCAGATAAAAGCATGTTCTCTGGTTGAGTGAGAGTATGAAGGCCACTCCGGCTAAAGCTCTCAGTTGCTGGTCAGCTGAGTCCAACATCCAGTAGAAATCTGCCTTGTACTGCTCAGCTGTTGCCGGCTTGCAGGGAGCAAAAATTTTATCAAAGTCTGCGAAGATGGTTCAGTGTAAAGGGCTGCTGAACAGGTTTGGATGCCATGTCCAATGCATGTTTGTAGATGCTCTTGAAGGTTTAGTTTTTTTTTTTTTTTTAAGTTTTTTTTTTTTTTTTAAGTTTTTTTTTTTTTTTTACACAATTCACTGCAGCAAGCGTTCCAGGCATAGTTTTTATATTTTGCAATGTGCAGTAGATTCAGTCAAACACTCTGATTATTTTGACTTCTCCACTTCACAAGTTTTGTTGGTATTGTTCAAAAAATACTTTGGTTTTATGTGCACCTTGTTGATTTAGTGAATTTGCACCAAAGCAACCAAATAACACTTCTGCAATGTACAGTCAAGACATTATTAGGGATGTAACGATTCACCGCGAACCAGTTGAAAATCAACACAAATATGTGATGATTCAAATCAGTTGAGATGTTAAAGAAATCGCGATACATTTGGTGGTGGGAGTTTTTATGAATGTATCTCTGGGGAACTGACTGTCTTTAGAAAAGTTTAGATGATATTTTCTTTTCATCTGTATAATTAAAGCTGCAGTTTGTAACTTTTTTGTTTAAAAATTATTCAAAATCAATTTTCGAGCAAGTACATAACCAGCCAGTGTTCAAAACGATCGCCTTACTTTAGCCCGATTCTCAACGGTAAGCTTTTAATAAAGTTTTCTAATTTGAGTGGTAATTTGGCTTGGTGCCAGTCTCGATGGAATTATTGACACAGATACTATTATTGAGATTAAGTGTCCCACACCAAAAAAGCTTGAAGCACATGGTGGCAGTCTGTAAAAAATGATATATTTGAAAAATACGATGTTAGATTAATTGATGGAAAGTACGTTCTGAGGGAAACAGCATCTGGGTTAGGGTACTACTATCAGGTCCAGGTTGCAATGCACTGTGCAAAAAAAAAAGAATTGTAAATTTATGGTGTGGTCCCCAAATGAACATCAACGAAGAGTGGACAATGAACAAAATCTGCCACCTGAAGAGGGTGTACTTTCAGCATCTGCTACCAGCAGTAGCAACAAGAATTGCACACGGGGTCATGACAATTTGTGGGCTCAAGTAGCTATTACACTTTAATGTGCTTTCCCATGACAACTTAGCAGTAATACACAGATCAGGAGTTCGACATTTGTTCACTGTTTACAACTGTACATTTTAACTATCTGCATTGCATTTTTATGGCAACTTAATGCACGTTCGACATTTGTTTACAGTTTAAACCTGTACATTTTAACTATTTGCAATTGCTGTCTGAAACTGTTGGTTGCTTTGTTAGATTTTCTGTTGAAATACAATTAATATTTACATAAATTTACATTAATAAATACATTAATATTTGGTATACTGTGACCTTCTTTAGCCTAAGGACATAATCTATACAATATTAACCATATCACACTCACACTTTCCCATGACAACTTAGCCCATGACACACTCACAGACAGACACAGACAGACAGACACACACACACACACAGACACACACACACACACACACACACACACACAGACAGACAGACAGACAGACAGACACACACACATACCCATTTCAAGTGTTTCTTATTCATTCAGTACTGTTACGGATTAACTGAGGATGCAAATTACATAAATTACATAAAATTGTTAAAATATTTTCAATATTTTGAAAACTTTGAGACATAACATTGCACAAAATCTTAAAACCCTTCAGCCTTCGAATTGCTCGCTCAATGTGAATTCTGACATTAGCTAGGCGACGTGTGGATGTCACCTCATGTTCAGACAGCTCCTTACGTCCACGTGTGAATGCAGGAAGAGCTACACTCACTCCTGGAGGCAATATATCCATGATGGTGAATCGATCTGCTAAAATCTCATCACCAGGGATCAGGTGAACAAAACCACTGTTCTTTGTGATGAAATTATCACTGGCCCTTCCACCAAAAAGCTTTGATACAAACATGACATAGCCATTGGGGGCTATACAGTATAGCAGTTTGTATGTGTTATGATGTTTGTAATTGCTGTAAGTTTGTGATCTTTTTCTTAAGTTCTTTGGCCTTTGTACAAAGACCTCTGTGCAGTCAGTGATGCATGTGGCTTTAGGATAGTTTTTGTGAAATGTCTTGGGCCTGATTCTGTTCAGTGTATCCCTGGGCAACCAAGCGATCACCTTTTCCCTCATGAATCTTGCAAGGATTGGTCTCCAAAATGTAAATATTTCAAATTCCATGCTTCTACTCACCCCAAATCGTTTACCCAAGTCAGTAAACAACAGCCCCAAACGGAGTCTCATTAAAACAAGCAAAAATTGTTCATGGAGAGTCAATTTGGTATTAAGTCGTTGTGAGAAAAAAGTCGACAAGACTTGCAAAAATTTCCAGAAACCTGTCAGCACATAAACCTGTATAAAATATATAGTCTTTGTTATTTAAATTATGTGCTGATACTGACGGTGTTGGATCTGTTTGAGTCCCACAGTCCTTCATCGGCTTGTTACCACAGTTGAAACTGTAGTTGTGCTCTATGTGATCTGGCCACTGGGTTCGGACATCACACGTCTGCAGAGGCATGTTCTCCAAATTCCCGACATCCACATCTGTTTCCATAGCTTCAGGTTCAGTAGTTGAGTTCTGGTGTAATGGCTGAAGACATCTTCTTTTGGAGAGGGAGGTCTAGCTGGTGTTACCTAAAGGGAAAAAAAGAAGAGAGGTGCATTAGTTAAACATGACAATCAAGCATATTTAAATGAATGAAATATGATGCAATAATATGGCTATCCAAGAGACCTACTTACATGAAATTCATAACCCATGAACAACACAGGATAGAGGTTTTCTCTTGTAGGTTGTCCGTCAGGAAAATGTGTCCCACACACCTTAGAGTGGTAATGAAGATACATAATGAGCGATGCATTGGTGGTAAAAGTACTTATCAAACAAGTGTGAACAAGACAGCACTTTAAATAGCACTCTGCACTTTCTCTTAGTTAACGACAAAAAAAAAAAAAAAATTGCACTTTACCATCCTATTTATGATGCGTGAAAGGGGGTGTATATGATTGTTCTTCTTTTTGTGGGGTGAGGGCCAAAACTGTTGTTTATCCTGTCCTGTCCATCTCATTTGTTTTGTCTAGTCTTTTGTGATAAGTCTCCTGTTGTATCAGATGTACTATATTGCACATATTAGGTTTCTGCAAGGACGAACATCTATCTATTTATAGTTGACATAGTAGTTTAATTATCTTTTTATCCAAAGCAAACAACGAGGACTAACATTTAAGCTGATGCAAAGAGAGGAACTTCAGTTTACCAAGCAGTAACGTTAGAGCTTGGGAAAGTTCCAGTTACACAGCAACAAGATACTGCTAGCAAACTTAGCTAGCGCTGTTTCACTGTATGTTACACCCACTGCATGCAATCTGTGGCATTAACAGAATGAACAGTCAGAGCCAAACCTACCACAGTATTCTTGTTTGGCTTGAAGCCATCTCGGTTTATGGGTTTCATCCACTTTTGACGCACATCTTGGTCCTCCGCTCGACCAGGAACTCTGTGTAATCCGTATGGCCGTAAACATGGGCAGTCAATGTGCAACCAAGGTTTGTGAATTTCACTAACGGTTTTATTCCAGGCCTGTAGTTTTGTGCTGTTGTTAAAACAGCCAACCACACAACACGCTCTTCCCGGCATCACTGGACAGCATACGTACTAAAAAAACTAAATAAAAATAACTTTCGTACAGGTAACATCTGCTACAGCCGCCTATGGGACCAACACGCTACTTCTGCTACTTCCTTAGCAGTAAGGCACGCAGTAATGGCGGAGCTGCTTTACTTCCGTGTTTCGCCGGATTTGTGTATAGGTAAATAGATCTGTGTATCGTCTGCATACAAATGGTAAGACATAACATATTGTTTAAAAATTGAGCCCAGGGACAACATATACAAGGAAGATAAAATAGGGCAAATAACAGAACCCTGGGGGACCCCACAATTTACAGGCACTGCCATTGAAACAAAGTTACCATACTTTACAGAAAATGATCTATTTGACAGATAAGACTTGAACCACTCTAAAACCGTCCCACTAATCCCAATTAAATGGCATAACCGCTTTATAAGAATCACGTGATCTATTGTGTCAAAAGCTGCACTTAAGTCCAATAAAATTAGAGCTGCCGCGTTACCTGCATCTCTGATTATAAGGAGGTAATTGTTTTACCATTTTTTTCACCATTGCATAAATTTAATAGCCAAAATGTGCTTTTTACGGTTTTGTCCTGCTTTTCAAATAAATAATCAATTACAAAACAATGTAAAAATATTTACTTAACACTGAACCCTTTTTTTTTTTTTACATTCTAGCAGACATTATACCAACAAATCACAATTTAACTTAAAATTAATAAGTTAGTAATATATATATATATATATATATATATATATATATATATATATATATATATATATATATATATATATATATATATATATGGTTTTTTTGGCATGTATTTTTTTTACTGTACAAATAAAGGCAGCCTTGCTGAGCAGAAGAGAATTCTTTTAAAATGGAATATATACAGATCCCTATTTGAACACTGTGTGAATTTTATAATAAATGTATTAATAGAGATGTTGTAGGGTAATTATTTATCATTATTATTGTCTTTATTTTATTTTACAGAACAACAGTAATATTACAATACTAACATTTATGAATGTTGATGGAGTTGTTGCTTTTTCTCGGCTTTTATTTTGGCAGAAACCCGCAGGAAGATCTCAGTGCTTCTTTTTGTTGACAACAGCATGCAGATTTATAAATTATTCTCATTACTAATTTGGGAAGATGTTTGTCGCATATATCAGATTGTCACATGCCTTAAAAAAAATTCATAAAAGTGTTTGCAACTGACGAGTAACAAATATAATTTTGTTTCAAATATATTTTAAAAATTCTATAAAAAAACCAAGTAGAAAATATAACATTCTGCAGTTTATTTACTAATCGTCTGAGGCCATTTCACGATTTCAATCATCATACAGTAGCCTAACCACCAGCATCAGACACCTCTTCTTCTCATCGGAGACATGTGATGCAGCACTAAATAGTCTCTCGCTGTCAGTGCTCCGTGCTTGTAATGATATCTGCATCTTTCTCTGATAGTTTTAAATACTTTCACACTGCCAACATGTTTGCTGCATTAGTGCGTGCTTCTATTTGATCACGTTAGTCATTGTTCAGTACATATTATTCGGCCTTTTTTGCTCATTCAGCCGAACACCGAAAGAGATTTTTTTGCTATTTTCGGTCGAATAATTTAGGTTTCCGAACATTTGGTGCATACCTACAAATAATGCAATCTAATTTAGATTTTAAAAACTGCTCATGCTGCATGTATTCAGCATCTTTGTTTGGATTATGATTCAAATGCAGTGGTTGCCTCTAATTTTGGATGGAAAGAGCACAGCCAAATTCTTTTTTTTTCTTATTTATTTGATTAGATTTAGGGTTTTAAAAATTTCTATTTAGTTTTGTTATTTGACATAATTCTGAATTGTGCACCTTTTCATTTATAATTTGTCTTGAATCTAAATTTGTTAAGAAAAAATCGTGAGAAATCATGAAATCAGTATTGTGAATTGAATCATGAGTTGAATCAATCGTCGCGATTCGTCAATTTTATTTGACTCTTTGATTTTTACAAATCCTCAACTTAATTTTGCTCGCGTTGACTAACTGGCAAAATACAGGACGTGGCGCATTTCATGGATGAGAATCCATAAAACACATTATTAGACTGTTTCCCAAGGCTGCATGATCTATTAAACCCATGCAAAAATCATAATTAAGCATAATTGTGAATTCACAAATGCTACAGTTCAATTAAATATGTGATGCAGTTCTAATAAAGTATATGCGCTTTATTTACATGCGTGTAGGTTAATTACGTGCGTCACACAGCAGCTCCGTTCACAGTAGTTCCACAGGAACTGTTATCATTTACATGTGTGGAGATTCTCAAACTCCATCTCTGCATGTTGTAAGTTTGGGTTTATTATAATGTTCATCTGGGAACGCAACATGCGCCATTTCATCAGATTTGTAAGGTAAATCATTTATAAATTTATGCAAACTCAGGAGAATACATCACAGTTTCAAAATAAAAGCTCAAACCTTTACATGTTTTGATGTCCACATATTGGGCCTCATTCATGAAACTTGCGTAAATATATAAGTAAATTATGAGTAATTTGCGCATAAAACAGACCTTACCCGAAAACTCTCCTCCAGATTCACAAACGCTTCGTAAACATCCGATTTGTTAGTTAAACATGTATGTTAATGAATTGCAATCATTCATAAATAGGGCGCTCGTGCATGCTCATTCACAATTAGCATAATCCCGGCCTATGAATTACAGCTACACAAATTGTGTGTCCAGCAACGCAGTGGATTATTCTGGTCTACTTTCTCAGGTTGGGCTCCAGTACCTATTGCATAAAGGAAAAAAATAAATAAATACTAGTAGGCCATATGCCTTAAAATAAATATTCAATAACGTGTGTCCACCAAAGAGTTTTCAGCCAGGTGAAAAAATGTCAGACTCTCTTCTTAAAACGAGCAGCTGGTGGTGCTTGAAAATGCTTTTGGTGGCAGTCTGTGATGATTTGGAGTACAATGTCATTTGCTGGTGTTGGTCCATTGTGTTTTTTGAAAACCAAAGTCACTGCACCCGTTTACCAAGAAATCCATTGTGTACTTCATGCTTCCTTCTGCTGACCAGCTTTTTGAAGATGCTGATTTCATTTTTCCAGCAGGATTTGGCACCTGCCCATACTGCCAAAAGCACCAAAAGTTGGTTAAATGACCATGGTGTTGGTGTGCTTGACAGGCCAGCAGACTCACAGACCTGAACCCCATAGAGAATCTATGGGGTATTGTCAAGAGGAAAATGAGAAACGAGACCAAAAAATGCAGCTGAGCTGAAGGCCACTGTCAAAGAAACCTGGGCTTCCATACCACCTCAGCAGTGCCACAAACTGATCACCTCCATGCCACGCCGAATTCAGACAGTAATTAAAGCAAAAGGAGCCCCTACCAAGTAGGGCTGTCAACGATTAATCGATGATCGATTATTTGTCAATAAGAGATGCAATCGATTAAGGCTGTCGATGGTCGGTTAACTGATTTAATGTTGGGCTGCGTGTGGCTCATGCGCAGAACACGTGCGAGCGGCTGTGAGTGACGGTGACGGTATATACATGCATCATTCATTCACAAATGTACAAATTAAGCTTTTAATGTGATTTAAACTTTAAAGTACATTAAAATAGAAACAACATAAAAGTTCTTCAACATAAAAAGCAATAGAAATGTAGTAACTCAGTCATTTCATCAGATAACTGTTTCATATCGTGTGCTTTGCAGAGCTGCAGGACACAGGACAGAAAGGCTATCCTACAACTTGTTGATTTGTTCCTACGACTTATTCAATTGTGGCAATTGTCCATGTTTCATTAATTTTGTTCCCTAAATAACCCATGATTTAAGTGAAATAAGGGAATAAGTTAATAAATCGAACGAATTCTTAATTCATGAAATCTTTTATTTCCCTTCCCATGTTTACCAAAGTAAGAGATGCGAAAACAGTGATTAAAAGTGAAATATAATAAAAAAAACCTGGGAAATTAGAGGGTTAGACTGTAAAGATTTAGGAAAAGAAACAATGCCTATATGTTATTGAATTTGTGGAAATTCGTGACTAACGGGCAAACCAGAACAAAGCCGCGTAAATGAAGGCTATAACGGCATCCAGAGGCATTGTCACGATCTAACATTTCCTATTATTCCTCTGATAAACAAAGCTTTTATACCACACTTGTCATAATCAGAGCTTATAATTTGTAAATAAATAATTGCTGGATTCAAAACAGCGATTAATAGGCGCTGTGACCGACACAATACGTTTTCCCACGTGCATTCAGTGATGAAACTAAACGATGACGCCATCGTTCACAAGTTTCTGCATGGACCTAATAGTGCACAGGTTCTCGAGCCCTGGGACAAAATGGGATGCTTTAAGGAAAATGTATAGCCTATGTAAGTAATAGGCCCAACATAAAAATAACAATTTGTTTTCATGTTTTTTTTTTGTTTTGTTTTTTTTTTAAATATGCGAAATATATCCAACTTAAATAATTAAGATAACTGATTTAAAACAGAAGTGTGGCGGAGCTCCATAAGTTCATGGGGAAAAAAAGGATGACAACACATTCTGTTTGTTTGCTTTATTTTACAAGAGCACAAATCTTCTGTTTTTATTGTGTGTGCACAAATTAAAGTAAACACTTTTGCGGAAAATATATTTTTATTTTTATTTTTTTTAATGTCTCAGCTGTTTCGATCGTGCCGGAGCCTGCTGCACACGTATATTCTAGCGATTCAAACTTACATCGCAGTCTGTTCATTATCAAAATAAAATAATCAACTAAACATTTAAAAGGTTACATGCTCATGTGAAGAGGATCATCTTTCCATCTATATGCGAATGCATGTAAAGTACAAGCCTAGTTTACATTATAAATAATAGTTTAACATTCAAATACATTGCGAATATGGAAACATTTGGATTTGTGCCAAATGAGACGCGAGCAATAACCCCCAAATAAATTTACGCAAAGCCGCACTCGCTCGTCCTCGTTTGCATGCACGCTCTGTCACAATCTGATGCGCCATATTTTTAAAAACAAATAGGCCTACCGGAACGCAAAAATTAAAAATCTGACATTTTCTAGGACAGAAACCAGCAGGATCAAATTAATGTGAGCAACAGTGTTTTGCTGCAGCAGTGCCGATGTAGTTCACTTAATGTGCAACACACTCACACGCGCGCCACAGTTACGTTTGGGATAATTTTATTTTAAATACCATAATGTCAGTTGAAAACATTGAAATTGTGTTTTAAAATACAACAACGAGCACCACAAAACGATTTAAAGAGGCGTGTGCAGCGGTCTCCGTGCAGGATAGGAAACAGTCAACAAAGTAAAATGACCTCAAACGTATGGCGCGCTCTCTTCATTTTATGAAATAATCATAATCACATCTATTTATTTTAGAATCCTGCTACTAGCATTTTATTCAGACTAAAACCTCTTTAATTCAAGTGAGAAAGCATTTTTTGTGTGGCTTTTGCACATCCTGTCATGCCGGTGACTGCGTGACTTCAACAGACGCATTTTGCAGCATTATGGTTAACGATTAATCGATTAATTGATCGTTAATTTAAATGATGATCGATCATGGAAATAATCGAAATTTGACATCCCTACTACCAAGTATTGAGTGCATGTACAGTAAATGAACATACTTTCCAGAAGGCCAACAATTCACTAAAAAAATTTTTTTATTGGTTTTATGAAGTATTCTAATTTTTTGAGATTTTTATTAAATGTGAGCCAAAATCATCACAATTAACAGAACCAAAGACTTAAACTACTTCAGTCTGTGTGCATTGAATTTATTTAATACACGAGTTTCACAATTTGAATTGAATTACTGAAATAAATGAACTTTTCCATGACATTCTAATTTATTGACATTAGAGGTCCGATTAATAATTAACCGATAGTTTTTAAAATGGATACTCTACACAAACTAAAATAGTGCTTTATTTATAAAAAAACAGTACTGAATCATACTAGTAATAGTAATAATAATAAAAGTAATAATAACAGTAATAGTAAATGTTGAAATCACCACAAAATCTGTTTTATTTTTTCCTAAATTGCGTTTTATTTTTTTTCCAAATTCCGTTATTTCCGTTTTAATTTTTCTGGATTCAGTTTTTTTCTGTTTTCATTTTTCTCCACTCTGTTTTAATAGTTATTTTAGTTTTAAAAGTTTATTAATCAAAAAGCAAGTCTAATTAATTAAAACCATGAAACTTGTACATTTTCACATCAATTTAATAAAAGTTTAACAAAAATTACGTTTAGGGACCTATGAAATGTTTTATTTTTTCTCACCATATTTTTTTATTGTTACCAAATTCTGTGTTTTAGCATGTCTGATTATTTGAATTTAATTTATTCATTTTTTTCTTAAAGAAGCCTTATGATTTTTTCCCCCTCAAATTCTGTGTTGTGTATAAAATTTTTTCTGGTTATCAAATGAAGGCATGAAACATTAATTTCATTTATCTTTTAATTACTGAAAATTAAGCTAACTTTTTGGGCAAACAAAGGGGATTTACTATTAAAATTAAAACATGGAAGAAATGTTGTGTGATTATTCCTTAAAAAATAATGTTTGTTTCATTTTAGTAGTAGTAGTAGTAGTATGTACATTCTACTGAAAAATAGACCAGACTTTTATTTTGACGGGTTGCCGCCTTTACAGTTCTGTGTATGTGATATTGGGCTAGTTTTACTCAAATCAAACGGTCAGAAGCTCATGAAAGCTCTCTCAGAGCAGTTCTGGAGATGTTGTTCATGTGTTTACATCCTCATTTAGAGAGACGACAGAAGCTGAAATCACCACGAGCGTCACATGTGCTTCAATATAAATGAAACCTCGCATCTGCGCCATTCATTAGAGTCACGCAGAACATGCAGGATTCATATATAAATCGACTTTTGCGTCTTAACAGTAACAGATACTAGTCCATATCGTGATTTGATTTAAGTGTAATGATCTACTTTTAATTAATTAATTCAAAATTTGACCAATTCCATGATATTCCATGTTAAACTGTGAATTCTGTTTTTATGACTGGATTCCGTGATACAGTCCACGTTTTCCGCATCACGGAAATCACAGGGCACTACAATTATACCAGCACAATGTATACTCTCACACTTTAACTGCTTCTATTCTTGAACACTTAATGATTGTCTAATCAAAATAAAAGAGCAGCGCTGAGTCTAGAAGAACTCACCGGTATCACACACACTCCGGACGCGTCGCGTTCAACTCGAGCAGTGGTCTAAAACTGTTTATTTATTCACCAAACAGACACAAGTTTACTTCAAGAATGAACAATGAGGCATAGATAAGTTTGAAGTTCAGTGTTTATAAAACGGAGCAAATGGAAAGAGCGATCTATATTATAGCTCTATAAATGAAGCATACAGACTTTGTTAGAGCCACAGAAAGACAAACGTTTCGATGAAAATGCTCAATATACAATTCATAATTGTACATTAACAAAGATTCGGGGTGAATATAATGTAATTTAATGGAAAACTATGTTAATGGCGCTCTGTGGCGCGGCAGGATTTTCTATCAGCTGCATTTAAATCCGGGTCTGAAGTTTCTCGCTCTGTTCAGCATTCAGCCTCACGTATCGAAACAAATAGCACGTGTTGTCAGTGATTTCAACCACTAGAGGCCGCTCTCACACTGTTTAATGAATCGGCAAAACCGATACATCGGTCGACCTCTAATTGAGATGCACCTGTATTAGCACGCGTTCTGAGGAGCGGGTTTGCACGCTTCGATGAGCCCACGCACAAATCTTCTCACTGTGCACGCGAGCTTGCGTCCTTTGGGTCTTAAATGTTTAAACTGGCAAAACTTAAATGAGTTTAGTTTAAACACATATTAAAGGGATAGTTCACCCAAAAATCAAAATTATGTCATTAATGACTCACCCTCATGTCGTTCCAAACCCGTGAGACCTCTGTTCATCTTCGGAACACAGTATAAGATATTTTAGATTTAGTCCGAGAGCTTTCTGTCCCTCCATTGAGAATGTATGTACGGTATACTGTCCACGTCCAGAAAGGTAATAAAAACATCTTCAAAGTAGTCCATGTGACATCAGAGGGTCCGTTAGAATTTTTTGAAGCATCGAAAATACATTTTGGTCCAAAAATATCCAAAAAACTACGACTTTATTCAGCATTGACTTCTCTCCCGGGTCTGTTATGAGCGCATTCACAACACTGCAGTGTAGTGATATCCGGTTCGCGAACGAATCACTCGATGTAACCGGATCTTCTTGAACCAGTTCACCAAATCGAACTGAATCGTTTGAAACGGTTCCGCGTCAACAATAAGCATTGATCCACAAATGACTTAAGCTGTTAACTTTTTTAACATGGCTGACACTCCCTCTGAGTTCAAATAAATCAATATCCCGGAGTAATTCATTTACTCAAACAGTACACACTGAACTGATGACCGAGCCAGATAACGAACGAAACATTGACTCGTTCTCGAGTCAAGAACCGTTTCTGTCGGACGCGCGTGCCGGTTCGAGAACCGAGGAGCTGATGATACTGTGCATGCGTGATTCAGACTGACACACAGCGCATCTGAACCGAACTGGTTCTTTTGGTGATTGATTCTGAACTGATTCTGTGCTAATGTTATGAGCGCGGGTAAACCGAAGGCTTGAATCAAGGGCAATCATCGCCAATGAAGTCGTTACGTCGAGCGCAAAAGGAACTGGTGAACCGTTTTCGGCAACCGGTTTATTGAATCAAACTGTCCGAAAGAACCGGTTCGCGAAAAAGAACAGAACTTCCCATCACTACCGGTGATCTGAAAACTGATGCAACCGGTTCTTGACTCGAGAACGAGTCAATGTTTCGTTCGTTGTCTGGCTCGGTTCAGTCAGTGTACTGTTTGAGTAAATGAATTACTCCGGGATATTGGTTTATTTGAACTCAGAGGGAGTGTCAGCCATGTTAAAAAAGTTAACAGCTTAAGTCATTTGTGGATTAATGCTTATTGTTGATGCGAACCGTTTCAAACGATTCAGTTCGATTTGGTAAACTGGTTCAAGAAGATCTGGTTACATCGAGTGATTCGTTCGCGAACCGGATATCACTAAACTGCAGTGTTGTGCGCGCTCATAACAGACCCGGGAGAGAAGTCAATGCTGAATAAAGTAGTAGTTTTTGATATTTTTGGACCAAAATGTATTTTCGATGCTTCAAAAAAAAATTCTAACGGACCCTCTGATGTCACATGGACTACTTTGAAGATGTTTTTATTACCTTTCTGGACGTGGACAGTATACCGTACATACATTCTCAATGGAGGGACAGAAAGCTCTCGGACTAAATCTAAAATATCTTATACTGTGTTCCGAAGATGAACGGAGGTCTCACGGGTTTGGAACGACATGAGGGTGAGTCATTAATTACATAATTTTGATTTTTGGGTGAACTATCCCTTTAACGTGTGCTGTTCAGGTTTCACCTGTGCGCGCGCACGGTATCAGCACCCGGGTGATGACGGAATAAATGACTGCTCATATTCCAGCATACGGCATTCACATTGAACGAGTGAATGGTTTGTCAAGATTTTTTTTTTTTTTTTTTTTTTTTTTTTCATCGCTGTTGTTGTAATGTCTGGGAAGCCAGAATGCGCATCCATCAACAGAAACATATATTAGCTGAACCCTGTTTGTTTTATGTGTTATTTATAGCAAACCATATTACAGATGCTTTGTCAGATTTAGGTTGAACCGCAGTCCCAGCGCGTGCTGAACCGGGTGTGGAGAACTGAACGGTTCAATTTTTTTCAGCAAACCGTCCCACTCCTAATAATATTTTAAATATTAAACATACAATTTAGTAATATATATATAAAAAATCATAGTAAAGACTAAATACTATTCTCTACCTTGCACAAAGAGTAATTTAAACATAGGAATTAATTATTTTTGCATTTCAAATTCTTATTACCGCAATGCGTCCAGCTGTGTCTGAATTTATGTTATGTTGTAATTTAAACAAATTAGAATGAAAATATTCTGAAAAAAGTAAATGGATATTCTGCTAGATGTTTTCATGTGACAGAAAAATGACAGACTGAATTTAACAGTTAAAAGTTAAAAATTCTCTTGTCAGAACGTGTACCTGACAAATTGATTATCATTACCGAAACAGGTCGTTTTCCACATTTAGAAAAATATTAGATAAAAAATTTTCTGTGAAAATATACATCATTAATGTCATCATCATCAACTCCCAGGAAGGAGAGAGACATTATGGGTTAGAGGTTACAGCAAGAGTAGTTATCAAATAGTAGTAGTTACACATATTGGTACATCTATCATTATGAGGACTTCATGTAGGTGTAATGATTTTTATACTGCACTACAGTATTTTCTACACCCTAACCTCACCCCTAACCTTCTACATTTTTACAATTTACATTTTTAATAATCACTGTATGTTTATTTAGCTATTTGATTTATGGGGAAAGAAACATGAATACACACTACATTAGGGCCTTTCGCACCGCAGGAACCTTTTCATAGTACCAGAACTAACTGTGGAACTACTCACTTTTGGGCGTTTTCGCACCACAGGAACTGGGTGCGATTTTAGTACCAGACTGCCTTTTTCGAGAACCAAATTAGCTCCTACTCCAGAGCAGGGTCTAACCAGCACAATTGGTACTACCCATGATGTAGGTATACATTAATTGGCCAGACGCATTCGAAAATGCCCTCACCCGCCATGATTTAAAACACCGTGTAACATACTGTAAACACTGTGTCAACTTTTTTCGCAAGTATGACGAACAGCAATAAATATACAGACGCTGAAGTGCAGGCACTTGTAGCAAATTTAGCACTGCCAGTTGTCATTGGAGATTCTTAGTCCTCCTTTCAATCGCTTTACATATACATTGACATTCCACGTCCATTACTGTGAAACCCACGAGACACAACAAAAACACAGCTCCGATCACAGCGTCCTCCATCCTCCTGTTGTTAACGTTGTTCTTCTTTGTTTTCGTTGTTGATCGCCGCGCACAAATGACATTGCTGTCGACCGGCTTACGTCACGTCCTAGTACACACTGTCGGTGCAAATGCAACCCTTTAAATGGTATTGGGACAGTTCGTGCCAAATCATCGCAGTACTTTAGTACTGTACTTTTAGTTCTGGAACTAAAGCGGTGCCAAAGGCCCTATTATGCAGACATGTAGTCCTCACAAAGCAGGTAAAACTACAGGTAGTTCACATACACAGGTTTGTTTTACTATATTAGTGAGATCACTCATAGGCTTCCACTGTTTTATGTCAGGTTTATGATATTTTCTATGTCTTAACCTGATCCCTAACCCTCAGAGAAGCCTGTGCACATCATTATATTTAAATGGATAGTTCACCAAAAATTCTGTCATTAATTTGTGTCTTTAATTTCTTTTGTAGTTCATAAGACATTAGTTCTTCATTCATCTTCAGAACACAAATTAAGATATTTTTGATGAAATCTGACAGCTCTCTGTCCATCCCATAGACAGCAACACAACTGCAATGTTCCCAGGTCCAGAAATGTAGCAAGGACATCAGTAAAATAGTCCATGTGACTTCAGTGATTCAACCGCTGATTACTCTCCAAAATGGAGGAAACGTCATATTGTAAATTTTTATTTTAAACCGGGAAGGCCAGCCAGTGGATATCACACAACCAATGTGCAAACTTTGTGCAAGGGTTATGCGGTGAATCAGTCGATTCACTAGAAAGTGAAAGTAAAAACTGTCGGCACTTTCGGCATCTGACGCTGCATTAACAGCGCATTCTCTCAAACCCTACGAGAGACGAATCTCCCTCATATGCTGATAACGGTATAGCTAAATGTTTTAATTTACTCCCTTAATATTTCTCTTGTTGCCTGAAACATAGGCTAGTGGGAAAAATAAATAAATAAATTAAAAAAATAAAATAAAGAGAGAGGAACCATAGGCCTATTTTGTGATAAACAGATTTTTTTTTTTTTTTTTTTTTGAAGTCGGAGCTAGAAGTAAAGCTTTTTCATTGCAGTCTTAATAATTTTAATTATAGGCCTGTAATTCATTGTATAATAAACCTGTTTTGAAAGACCTTTTTAAAAACATTTTCAATGAGGAGTAAGCTAGCATAATCTATATCCTCGCAGCGTGATGACTATAGCTTACCAACAATGGGTCTCATTCACTAATAATTGTGTAGATTATTTATGTTTATTTGCACATTTGAACTTTTTACGAAAACTTTCCGCTTAATTCACAACGTGGGTATGCACATTAATTTGTTCTTTCACTGTATAAATAATTTTAACATGAAATATTGTAATTATTATATTTAGTGTATATATAGGGCCATTTTATTTTTTCCCAAAATCCGTTTTTTCTGTTTTCATTTTTCTGGATTCCGTTAAAATTTTTCTTGACTCCTTTTTAATGGTTAAATTAAATCGTATTAATCAAAGTTTAAATTAAATCATTAATTAAAATTAAAAAAAATTATACATTTTCACATCAATTAATTTACAGTTTAACAAAAATTACATGTTTAGGGCCCTATGAAATGTTTTTTTTTTTAATTTTTTTCTTCACCATATATTTCACTGTTACCTAATTCTGTGTTTTAGCATGTCTGATTATTTAAATGCATTAAAACAACTTGAGAAATGTTTTCCCCTCAGAAATTCTTTTGTGTTTACATTTTTCTGGTTATCAAATGAAGGCATAAAACATTAATTTAATTAATCTTTTAATTATTAAAAATTACGCAAATTTTATTTCTTGGTAAACAAAGGGGATTTACTATTAAAATTAAAGCATGGAAGGAATGTTGTGTGATTTATTCCTTAAAAAATAATGTTTGTTTCTTTTTAGTAGTAGTAGGCTATGTACATTCTGCTGAACAATAGTAATACATTTCTGGCAAATACTTGTCTTTAAATGAAACAAGACTTTTATTTTGAAGGGTTGCCGTGGATACCTTTACAGGTCTGTGTTTGTGATATTGGGCTAGTTTTACTCGAATCAAACGGTCAAATGCTCATGAAGTGACTCTCAGAGCAGTTCTGGAGATGTCTGGCATGTGTTTACGTCCTCTTTAAGTGAGACAGCAGACGCTGAAATCACTGCGAGCGTCACGTGCGCTTCAGTTTGTGTGTAGTAAATGAAACCGCGCGTCTGCACCATTCATTAACATAGACACGGAGAACATACAGGATTCATATTTAAATAAACTTTTCCGGCTTAATATTTACAGATATTAGTCCATATTGCGATTTGATTTAAGTTCAATTACATTCTTGTGATTAATTCATTCAAAATTTGACAAATTCCATGACATTCCGAGTTAAACTGGAAATTCCGTTTTTGTGACTGGATTCCGCGATTCTGTCCGCAATCATAGGGTCCTGTACATAACTATTATCCTGAGATGAATCATACTCTTTGTCTTTGACTCTTTGACCAGCCAGAGTGAAATGTATGCATACATGTGCTTTTAGTTGTTCCTATATGTTTTCTTATATTTAGAATAACTTTCAGTACAAAAATTTTAGTGAATCATGATTTGTTCGTGAAAACTTTTGTATGCAGGTTTCACTCAAATTTGGGCATACGCATGCTTGATGAATGAGACCCATTAACTTTTTCACCTTTTCATGTCAGTAATAGTTTTTCCCTGCTATTTAAAAAAAAAAAAAAAAAAAGATACTTTTGATTTATTTAAAAAAGTTAGCAGTCAAAACTAAAATTGTTCAAAAATGACACACTTCACCTTTGTGCCCTTAGGGTCATGTGGATCACCCTGTGGTCATCACCGAGCCACCCTGTAACCCACTTCACTGCAGACAGATGATGTCCGAGCTGCTCTTTGAGTGTTATGGAGTGCCACGTGTGGCGTATGGCGTGGACAGTCTATTCAGCTTCAGTCATAACAATGTCGTCAGTGATGGAGCAGGTCTGCCCTCTACAGGACTTGTGGTGTCATCAGGGTATCACTGCTCCCACGTGCTGCCCGTCATCAATGGCAGGTAACAACCATCACTGTCTCAGCTTTCAAATTCTGTCAGTTTAAATGTGTCCCAGTTTGGAAGATGAAGTGGACAGGGATGGGACAGGGATGGGGCTCGCTTTAAAATCATTTAATGCACAGCTAGCCATAGATTACAAAAATTAGATTAGATTCAACTTTATTGTCATTGCACATGTCAGGTACAAGGCAACGAAATGCAGTTAGCATCTAACCAGAAGTGCAATAAGTAGTAAGTACAGGATATACAGTGTCTACAATATGTTACAATTAATATACAGATAAGGCAGTACTATAGACATAATTTACAGATTTTTAAATACTATCAGCATGATATACAGATAGGTGTATTATGAACATACTATACGGGTGGATTATGTAATAAGTGTATGTACACTATAAGCAGAAACTATGAACATATGAACATTATTTACACTAGTGCAATGGATAGTAAAAAATTGCATAGAAAAATATTCCAGTGTGCAAATGGATTACTCAGTATTCTGGATGAACAGACAGTAGTGCAAGTAATAACAAGTGAACTGATTTTGTTTGTTTGTTTGTAAACCAGATGTAGTGATGAGGAGGGGTGAGGAGTGTGTGTGTGGGGGGGGGGGGATTGAGGGTCAGAGGGCAGAATTCAGTAAGAAGACAGCTGTAGGGAAAAAGCTGTTCCTGAGTCTGTTGGTCCTTGTCCGGAGGCTCCTGAAGCGCCTCCCGGAGGGCAGGAGGTTAAACAGTCTATGGTCAGGGTGAGAGGAGTCCTTAAGAATGCTGCGAGCTCGACATAGACAGCGTTTTCTCTGCATGCCCTCAATAGCAGGAAGTGGTGTCCCTGTGATGCGTTGGGTGGTTTTCACCACCCTCTGCAGTGCCTTGCGGTCAGCCACTGAGCAGATCCCATACCAGACTGTGATAGAACTGGTCAGGATGCTCTCGATCGCACACCGGTAAGTTCACCAGGATGGCTGAAGTCCTGAGGAAGAAGAGGCACTGGAGGTGTCTGAAAAATGACAGCTGAATTGTTTTGTATTGTTAGTTAACAGTTGTTGTTGTTTTTTTTATTTAAGTAGGACTATTTATTTAATTTTTTTGAAAAATGTAACGAAACTGAAACGTCATAAAATAACACCTGTAAATAAGAATAATCAAACTATACATACACACATATATACATACAAAAAAAAAAAGCAGTAGCAGTGCTGAACCATACTTTGTAAATGAATAAACATGTTAATATTATTTATTATATTGATCATTAAAGTTATTTCAGTTTACTAACTTTAAAATTTAAAAATGTATCCTATTAGTATTGTTAAATGTAGAAATGAACACACTAGGAGCAATACTTCTACAGCTTTTATTAATATTACAAATAGACTCTTACTGTTAAGTATTACCATTTAATTTCAGCAGTCATGCTTAAAAATGGCCATCTTTAAATATCTGCAGTACACAAGGCCATAGCATTAAAATTACATACATAGATTATTAAAACTGTATGTGTACTCTCACACTTTATTTGATTCTATTTTAGAACACTGGATGATTATTTAATCAAAATATATTTATATATTTCTTTATTTATTTTTAATTTTGATAAAATAATCTTGCAGTGTTCACACAAGTTACACACTGGGCAAAAGCGCAGTGCTGCGTCTAGAAGTCACACACCAGACGCGTCACGTTCAATTCAAGCAGTGGTCTAAAACTGTTTATTTAATCACCAAACGGAGTTTGCTTCAAGAATGAACAATGTGGCATAAATGAGTTTGAAGTTTGGTGTTTAGAAAAAAAGAGCAAAGGGAAAGAGAAAGTGCGATCTGTAGTACAGCTCTCTATATGAAGCATACAGACTGTATTAGAACCACAAAAAGAGCACAATACATCATTTATAGCCTAGGGTGAAGTCATTATGTACATTTAACAGTGTCATGTGTCAAAACAAACATGTGCAGTCAGTGATTTCTGCCTCTAGAGGCCGCTCTTGTACTGTATTACAAGTCAAGTCAAGTCTGCTTTATTGTCAATTCTTCCACATGTACAGTACATACATACAGAGAATCGAAATTGCGTTACTCTCAGACCCCCGGTGCATACAGATAACACTAACAGTAGAGCCTAAAAATCTAGATCAAATATAAAATATAAGATAAAACTATACAATAAGGGAATGTAAAAAAGACATAATAGAAAAAATAAAATAAAAATAAGGTTAAATAAAAGCAGCGCAAGGCACATGGCAGATAGAGTGCAAACCAGTGAACAAACAGTGCAGATAAAAAGATTTTTAGTGCATAAAAAAAATAGCTTATTCAGTCTGATTAAAAGTGACAAAGTGACAAAGGGCTCAAGAGCAGTTATTTTATTAAACTGACTGATGAGGTGGTAGAATGATGTCAGTTCCATGGTGAATGAGTGAATGAGGTAGTGAGCAGACTGCTGCTGCTCAAAGTGACTGGTGCATGACATTCGTATGTGAGAGGGAGGGGGGGTGGAAGGACCTGGGGATGTGGGACCTGGGGGGGGGTTCATAGTTCAGTGGTGCCTGAGGCAGAAGAGGGACGGGGGGGCAAGTTCGGGAGCGAGTTCAGCTTCCTGACAGCCTGATGGATGAAGCTGTCCTTCAGTCTGCTGGTCCTGGCCTGGAGACTCCGCAGTCTCCTCCCTGATGGCAGCAGACTGAAGAAGCTGTGTGACGGGTGAGTGGGATCACCTGTGATGCAGAGGGCTTTTCGAGTGAGACGGGTTCCATAAATGTCCTGGAGGGAGGGGAGAGAGACACCAATGATCTTCTCAGCTGCTCTCACTATGCGTTGCAGAGACTTCCGGCAGGACGCGTTGCAGGCGCCATACCACACAGTGATGCAGCTGGTCAGAATGCTCTCGATGGTGCCTCTGTAGAATGTGTACATGATGGGGGGTGGGGCTCTGGCTCTCCTCAGTTTGCGGAGGAAGTAGAGACGCTGCTGTGATTTCTTGGCCAGTGCTGCGGTGTTGTCGGTCCAGGAGAGGTCCTCTGTGATGTATACACCCAGGAACTTGGTGCTGCTCACTCTCTCCACAATCGCACCGTTGATGGTCAGAGGAACATGCTCAGTGTGCGCTCTACTGAAGTCAACAACAATCTCCTTCGTCTTCTCCACGTTCAGAGAGAGATTGTTGTCACTGCACCACCCGGCCAGGCGGCTCACCTCGCTCCTGTAGTTTGTCTCATCTCTGTTGCTAATGAGACCCACCACAGTCGTGTCATCCGCAAACTTAATGAAGGGGTTGGAGTTGTGTGACGGTGTGCAGTCATGGGTCAGCAGAGTGAAGAGGAGGGGGCTCAGCACACATCCTTGGGGGGCCCCAGTGTTCAGTGTGATGGTGCTGGATGTGTTACTGCCGACCCGTACTGCCTGAGGTCTTCCAGTCAGAAAATCCAACAGCCAGTTACACAGCAAAGTGTTGAGCCCCAGCTCGACCAGTTTGTGAATGAGCTGTTGAGGGATGATTGTGTTGAATGCTGAACTGAAGTCTATGAACAGCATTCTGACGTATGAGTCTTTTTTTGTCTATATGTGTGAGTGCTGAGTGGAGGGTAGTTGAGATGGCGTCATCGGTCGACCGGTTGGACCGATATGCAAACTGGAATGGGTCCAGGGAGGGGGGGAGGGCAGACTTGATGTGGTGCATGACTAGCCGTTCAAAGCACTTCATGAGGATGGGAGTAAGTGCAACAGGACGGTAGTCATTGAAGCAGGATGGAGATGGGTTCTTCAGGACTGGAATGATGGTGGTAGCTTTGAAGCATGTGGGAACAACAGCCTGACTAAGTGAGATGTTGAAAATGTCTGTGAAGACATCAGTGAGTTCTGCTGCACAGTCTCTCAGTACACGCCCAGGGATGTTGTCAGGACCCGGAGCTTTGCGTGCATTGATCCTGCTGAAGGATCTCCTCACACTGTCCGGGGTCAGCATCATCACCTGGTCCACCTGGAGGAGGTGGAGTCTTCTGTGCAGTGGAGCTGTTTTGTGCCTCAAAGCGAGCGAAGGTGTTCAGCTCGTTCAGCAGAGAGATGTTGCTGTCACAGGTCCGCTGTGGGGGCTTGTAGTCCGTAATGGTCTGTATCCCCTGCCACAGGCTCCGAGTGTCTCTGCTGTCGCTGAAACGATTGGCTATCCTACTGTAGTACTGTCTCTTAGCCTCTCTGATGCTGTGGGATAGGTTGGCCCTGGCTGTTCTCAGGCCCCCCTCGTCTCCAGCTCTGAATGCAGCGTTCCGCGTCTCCAGGAGTCTGTAGACTTCCCCTGTCATCCACGGCTTCTGGTTGGCCCGGACAGTAATGGTTTTTGTGACTGTTACATCCTCAATACACTTGGTGATGTAGGCAGTGACAGTCTCCGAGTACTCCTGGAGGTCAGTGGAGTTATTATAAGTGGCAGCCTGCTTAAACATATTCCAGTCAGTTGTATCAAAGCAGTCCTGAAGAGCGTCAGACGACCCTTCTGGCCACACTTGAATCTGTTTCTGAACTGGTTTAGCGACTTTAACGAGCGGTCTGTATGCAGGCATTAGCATGACAGTGATGTGGTCTGAGGCACCGAGGTGGGGGAGGGGGAGGGCTTTGTAAGCTCCTCTCTGGGTGGTGTAAACAAAGTCTAAAATGTTACGGCAGCGGACCCTTCTCAGCCACTCCAGCAATGGACGCCGCCCGGAAAACTATCGGCATGGATTTTTGCAGATACCCAATTATTCCACCAATCAACTATTGGTGCTGATTAATTGGCACAACGGATGAATTGGTCGACCTCTACTAGGGTTGCACCTGATTAGGCATGGGCCGGTATTAGATTTTGACGGTATGATAACCTTAAGCAAAAATATAACGGTTTGACGGTATCACAGTATTGTTGTTACAGCTCTGAAATGTGTTATTTTTAAATGACTGGGTAACATTTTTATTTATTTTTTTTCTCACAATATATTTTGTTTTTGAGCAACATACAGATTATTAGAAACAGTAGAATTTATTTTTTTCTTTGATTTGTTTACTGACATCTTTAACCTAAATCTGTAATTACAGTTAGTTATATAATTCATATACATTTCATTTATATCATTTCATATCATTTAGTTATATAATAATAATCATACACATAATTTGATTTAATGATAACCCAATCTGAAGCGAAAACAGAATGTTCTGACAAGCTTTGTGAAATTATACTACATGTCTGAAGGAAACAAACAGCAGAAGCTCTGAATGAGATGCAGATTCACTCTCTGACAGCAGGAGGCGCCTCTGGAACACAGATACAGACCAGATACAGCGTTTCCTTGGTTACCGCTGAAACACTGCTTTAATATGAACTATACAGAGACCAGATGAGAAGAAAATACCATGTAAACTTTCCAGAAGATAGTCAGCTCCCCTCAGAAACACATTCATATAAACCCCCAAATCAATATTGAGGATTTTCTTCCAGTAGTTTGTGCATCTTGAACAGTGAGTGATCTGCCTGCTACAGTATTTTTCTCTGTGCCATACCGCAGGAACGGTATAATGGAAAATATTAGTGGTTTTGAAACCGTGAAATTTTCAAATCGCGGTATATCTTAAAACCAGTAATCGGCCCATGCCTACACCTGATACTCTTATCCATAATGCTCCAATACTGCCATTTTCTGCCGGATCAGGAATCAGTCAGATGAGACCGATCCAAATCTAATATTATGTGTATACTATTTTGCATTATTATTAAGCACCATGTAAGGCACAAAAACATTATAAAGCACCATAAAGTTTTCGTGCATTATATTTCAGGTGTTCTGAGAGGTTCCATAGTTTAATGTGATGTACAGATGAATATTTCAGAATCAGAATGAGCTTTATTGCCATGTGTGTTTACACATACAGGCTTCGGTAGTAATCAACACCGAATATTCAAAGCTTCGGAGGGAGGGGGCTGAACATATTCTTTTCTCAACACCATCTCTACACCGGACGCCGCGCCGCGACAAAATACAATAGAACCCTTTATGCTGTCTACACTGGATGCGATGGGATAAATTCCAGACAGTAAACTGCTGCTGCGTTCTATTTATGATGTACTCACACAAATTTTAAATGATTTTAAACAGCCGCTTTGTCGCGTCCAGTGCGTCCAGGCAGGAATCTCTGTGTGTCTGTCTGTTTGTATTTGTATTATGTTGAGAACCATTCATCCAATCAACTTCATGCATGGCGGGTGTGATACTGCGGACCCAAGGGAGTGCAGTGTCGCATTTTGGTGCAATATGGACACGCGACATGTTCCGAATTAATAAACTACAGAAAAGTGCGAGCCGAAAGCTGCGCGCCTCACATGGGCAGGGCTTATATGCTCCAAGAACGGACACTGCACTAGTGATACAAAACACACAGCTCTGATAAGAGTAATACTTTTAATATAGGCAAATTATTATCAAGCTGGGCTACTTTACGTATTTTATGGCTGCTGTATTCGCAAGTATTTTCCAAGCAAATTGACTGCACGTTTTTATCATGTGTAAAATTACTGATTAACATGGCGGATAAAAGCAGCTAATTTTTTTTTAAACCAACAATATACTATAGGCATACTACTTTTTTTCAAACTTGATGTGCTGTTGTGGTAGGCCAGTTTCAAATTGCATACTTGGCACACTGCCTTTCTTGTCCTCACTCAATTTATAGTGCTCCCACACAGCTGTGGTCTTCGGCATGTTTATCTCTTCCAGATTAAATGAATCATGACATTCACTTATGGGCCATTCATATTCAAGCGAGTGAGAACCGTTAAGAAGATTATTCGAATCTCAAAATTGAAAATCGAATGCCAATCCACCGAACGAATATTCGAATAATCGAATATTCTGGTCCAGCCCTAACACATACGAGGAACTTGTTTTCACGACAGAAGCTTCCGCAGTGCAACAGAATGACAGCGACAGGACAAAAACAAACTGTTCCTGTGTCCGGTCCTTCTGGTGCTCAGAGCTCTGTAGCGTCGACCAGATGGCAACAGTTAAAAGAGGAAGTGTGCTGGATGTGAGGGGTCCAGAATGATTTGCCAGCCCTTTTGCTCACTCTGGATAAGTACAGTTTTTGAATAGAAGGGAGGGTTGTACCGGTGATTCGCTCAGCAGTCCAGACTACATTCTGTAGTCTACTGAGGTCAAATTTGGTAGCTGAGCTGAACCAGACAGTTACTGAAGTGCAGCGTACGGATTCAGTGATGGCGGAGTAGAACAGTTTCAGCAGCTCTTGTGGTAGGTTGAATTTCCTCAGCTGGCGAAGGAAGTACAACCTCTGCTGGGCCTTTTTCACAATGGAGTCAATGTGAATGTCCCACTTCAGGTCCTGAGAGATTGTGGTGCCCAGGAACCTTTTCCCAGCCTCACTAGCTGCTGCCTGTCTGTCAGGAAGCTGTTGATCCACTGACAGATGAAGGTGGGGACGGAGAGCTGAGTTAGTTTGGGCAGGAGGAGGTTTGGGATGATAGTAGGGGTGGGCAATATGACCAAAATCTTATATCACGATATGAATTTTTTTTTATATCACGATAAAGATATATATCTTGATATAGTTATTTTTTTCTTTTAATAAGTTTTTTTGTGGTATTAAGATCTTTGACACCATAGAATTTTCATAATCCCTGTCACCAATTTCGATATCAAACTAATTCAAGAAAATAATAATAATAAAAAAAAAACTCAAGCTCACTGGAGATAAGTCAGTGATGAAATAAGAACAAGAAACTAATTACAAGCAATAGGACAAAAAACTACAATAAATAAGAAATATATTGTGTAAATGATTTAGTCTTCACTA
Source organism: Cyprinus carpio (assembly GCF_018340385.1). Lineage (NCBI taxonomy): Eukaryota > Metazoa > Chordata > Actinopteri > Cypriniformes > Cyprinidae > Cyprinus > Cyprinus carpio. The sequence goes on along the minus strand of NW_024879270.1, from coordinate 437,019 downwards.
GGGCTGTGTATTGCCAAGAATCTGGCGATACGATACGTATCAAGATACAGGGGCTGCGATATGATATGTTGCAATACATTGTGATAATGTAAGCAAGGCGTTATGTTGGGATATTTCTTATTTTAGGAATAGGATATGTTTTTAGGAAAGCTGTCATTAAGAACACACCACCATATGCAAACTTTAGCAATAAATAAATAAATAAAAATGATTTAACCAGAACACAGTGGGATCTGCATTTGCAATAATCAGTCCCTGTAACATTCAACATTACTGAAACACTTTTTGTGCTGTATGAGTAAAGGGGGGAAAATAAAGTGCTTGCAGGATCCTTTAGTTAAATGTATAATATGTATAAAATGTATTTTATTAAAAAGACCATATATATTTTTAGACCCTGCTTTAAAGGTTCACAGTTTAAATTTACAATTGTGACGTACAATGTCATAACATTTTGATCTGAACAAAATAATTACATCTGCTTAATATCAATGAAAAAATTATTCCTAAAGAAAACACAACAATTGTAAAACAATAAAATAAATACAGATGTTGAACCTTTCCACTTGGATTTCACAGGGTTTTCAGTTTGTATTTATGTTCCGCGTGGAATCACCGAGACCATGACGCGAGCACCGCCCCAACTATACAAAACGCCCCCAAAATGAGAAAAAGCTGCAGCCGCACGGCGACCCTACCGCCCACTGCACCCCGCGCCAGCCTCTTCACACGGGACGCAGTAATTGGTGGAACCAGGGACGGCACCCGCGCCATGGTCCTGCGGTGGACGTTACCACATAAGCCCAAATAACAGCACACTTCAGCTTAGTACACCGAAACAGGAACTGGGATGATTCTTTCCTCCTCTATTACTATCAGCGAACTATTAAAGCTAACATAAGTAGCGTGCCTTAATGCTAGTATATCCTGTCACTGAGGATTTGTACAGAGACGAAGACTGCCTTCTAGCGGCCGGGATATAAACTCAAAACGAAACAACTGCCATAAATCTTGTATGATTATTTTATATTGTATTAAAATGTATATATTCCGTTTTTGAGAATCGATACAGTATCGCCCAAAAAAATATCGCGATACTCACGTGTATCGATATTTTCTTACACCCCTAGTCTTCACTAGGGCTGTGTGATTAATCGAAATCGAATTGCAATCGTGATTTGAGACCTTGCGATTTTGCTAATCGCATAGCCTGCAATGTGGACGCGATATTACTCTGTTCCCGAGCACATGCATTACTGAGTGGCAGTCTTACTAACCAATAGAGTGAGCACACCTCCGTTCTCCCCAATCAGCTCTGCTCTAACCAACTACATAAACGCCCACCATTATAAAAAAAAAAAAAAAAAAAAAAACGAAATTGGGAGAGAGACTTTGTGGTCAGATCGATAGTTAGGCAAATTAATACTAAAGAAAAACTTATGTAATATGAGATTACTTCGGTTTCGAAATGACAGACACCAAATAAAAAAGGTAATGTTAATTTGAGCTTACACAACACACATCAAGAGCTCCCTTATCGGTTCTGCTTTCAGTACCGGAGAATAAAATATATAATGCAATGCAATGACCAACCAGACGCATTCAGATTAGCCATTGCTGAGACACTAGAGTTTTGTTGAGTGCGCACACTCACAGTCTAAATTCTGCACTCTCTCATTTCATCGCTGACTGTGCTGACGCCCTTGTTCACCTACAGGCATGTGCAATTTCATTGCATCCCTAGTTAAAAACAATAAAAGGAGAGGGGGGGGGAAATAATGTTAAAATAATGCACTGAAGCACACACACACACACACACAGCCCTGTCAGTTCACCTCATGAACAGAAAATATTTAGTTTCAACAAAGAAATTGAAAAAAGATATGAAAACTGCCTTATGTGCAATTTAAATGTTTTAAATGCATCACTTGCATATGGTTGATTTAAATTGCAGACTGGATGCTTTCAATTGTAAGCGTGTGAATTTGGGTGGAGGTGAGGCCGCATCGTACCTTCAGAGACTGCTGCAGCTGAAATACCCTGCGAACCAGACTGCCATCACACTGAGCCGCATGGAGGAGCTACTGCATCAGCACAGCTATGTTGCACTAGATTACCAGCACGGTAAACCAAACCAGCACTCTTGGAATTTTGCCCTTAATTGCAAGAAAATTATTTAAGCAATTTAGAGGTAAACTTGCTTGGTCTGATGGGACTAAAATTGAGCCTTTGAAAAATGATTAAAAAAAGTCGGAAGAAAATAAAAAGCCTTTAAAACTCTTCTTTTTTGTGTTAATTATAACATAAATTTGATTGATTGTAAATTAATTAGAATTTTAGTTTAAGCTTTCAGTATAAAATGAGTTTTGTTGCTTCACTACATTAAGTGCTTTCTGCTACTGCATTCATGCTTTCATAAATTGTGAGACAGAGCTGGAGAAGTGGCGAAGTCCTAACTTTTACGAGAGGGAAGTTCACCGTGTGCAGCTGCCATTTTCAGGGCGGGCAGCTGGCGTTTGCGTGAGCGTTGAGGAGAAGAACGAGAGGAAAACGCAACAGCTCCGCCGACTACAGGAAATCAACAGTCGCCGCAGAGAAGAGAAACTACAGGAAGACCAGAAGCGACTGGAAACGCTTCTTTCTGTGCAGGTATACACGTTTACATGCAGAGAGGTGAAACGCTGAGGTCCAGTATGCACACAGTAATAGTCATATTCCCGTCAGGAGCTGCTGGAGGACGGCTCTCTGGAACTGTTTCACAGGAGTCTGGTGGAGCTCAACATGGACTCAGCTGAGGAGTTGCAATCTTACATCCATAAACTCAGCATGAGCGTGGAGCAGCACAGACTCATGAAGGCTGAGGTTTGTGGATGCAGACATGTTTTATTTGTGTTTCTGACCTTGTGTTGTCTTTGATTCGTATGGATTACTGAATATAAATAATAAAACATGATAGAATGGGGGTGGGAATAATCATGTTTTGCAAATATGATTTCTTTTTGTGCAAAACTTGTTGTTTGTGGTGGTGTTGAATCAGACTGCAGAGTTGGAGCAACCTGCAGAAGATGGGAGTGAAATGGTACCAGAATTAAATCAGGAAAATGATGAGCCCGGCAAAACTAGCAGTGCCATCCAGGTAATCTTAGAGTAAAGTCAATGAATGACATCATTCAGAGTATACTCTCTACTGTATTCATGAACACATCGAGATTTGTTCATAGTATTCGTGTTCTTATATGCTCTTTTTGCTCTCTTTATCTATTTTGTGTTAGCCATTGTTTAACAAGGCCGAGTATCATCAGCTGTTCGTGGGCACAGAGCGTCTGCGTGTGCCGGAGATCTTATTCCAGCCATCTTTGATCGGAGAGGAGCAGATGGGCCTGATGGAGACAATGCAGTTTGTTCTGGAACAGTGAGCACTTAATAGCCCCAGAAATTATATATCAGTGTATTTACACTTAGGCAGAAGAATGTGTCTCAGCAAAACACTTTTAAATCCAATCTACGATTCACATGCTATACGTTAATGTAGCAAGTGTTTTCTCTGTTATCAGCATTACATTTTCAAAATTGAAGACTTTGGTTACACTTTAGATTAGGGAACACTTCACTATTAACTAGTTGCATATCAGCATGAATATTGACTGTTTATTAGTACTTATAAAGGACATATTAGTGCATGACCATATTCTAGATCCCATAACCCAACCCCATACCTAAACATAACTACTACAACAATTTACTGAGGGTAAACTCTTCGTTAATACTTTTGTTTTCCATTTATTTTATGTTTTATAAGATAGAGAGCAATTAAGTTCTTTAATAACCCTTTGTTTGAAAGTAAAATATAAGCAGCACCAAAGGATACTCTAAGCAGTGCAAAGCATTCATTTTGGTTACAGTTCAATTCAAGTTTCTACATTACATCTAGGAGTAGTTTATCAGTGTTGATGTCTAATATGGCAAAAATGTACAATTAAAAATCATGCAGTTAGTTAATGACATGTATTCAAAATACAATGAAAATTATCAGCAATGATTATATGTTGTGATCAAACGTATAGAAAAATTTGTTAGTCTTATATGTTGGTTCAGGGTTGTCGTCATCTGAGTTCCTCGTAAGGGTTTGCATCATCTCTACTCAGGTGTTCGGTCATCTCAGATCTTCATAAGAGGTTGGAATTAGACTGAAGCTTGTGTAATTCCTAGTTACCTTGGGATTCCCATCACGTGGCAGAAACAGAAAAGCAAATAGAGAAAAAATAGCATAGCTGCTGTTCAAACCAAGCAAAGAACGATAATGTGCATTTGATCGGATATAATGTCACTGGTTGCTCGCGTAACCCATGTTCTCTGAATAGGGAACGAGACACTGTGTAGCTATGATGCAATGGGAATGCCCTCTGGGTGTGCTGATTATCTGAAGCCCATATAGAATCACGCCAGTTCATTGGCTGATGGTGCGGGCGCTGCCTCAACGCTCTTACGTTGCCATTCTTATACTGACGATCTACTCCTCAGATTTCTCTGACAAAAAAGGCCTGGGATTAAATTAGAATCAAAATCACTAATGAATGCATGCACACCAAGTTTTGTCTCAATAAGCTAAAGTGTTGTGGAGGTATAGCCTTTTGATCATTTTTGCTTGTTCTTCATTGAATTTGTTTGCGCATTATTCGAGAAAAGTTTGACCAATCTACTTTTATTCCATAACTTTTTGCCAGCATGGTCTGAAGATGATCTGAGCCAATTTTGGTGAAATTTTGACGAGTTTGAAAAAATAGTTTTTCTACCTATTAAAAATTGGCAAAACATTTGACCCGTTGAATTTAAAATTTTGATGTCCATTTGATTGAGCCAAGAAATCAGAGAAAAAACAAAACAAAAAGGTTTTTCTGTCTAACCTTTATGATTCAAAAGTTATTAGCATAAAAAAAGTGCAAATTTGGACAGTTAGTGGCACTAGACGGATCGAGTTAGAGACTCCAAATTTGCTGAAGTGACAGTTCAGACTGTCCATTATGAGTGTGCCAAATTTCACAACTTTTTACCATAGGGTTCTATGGGCTGCCATAGACATCCAGAGGGAAATGGAAAAAGAATAATAAGAACGCCAACGATTACAATAGGTGCTATTTAAACTGTTGTCTTGTATGGGTTAGTTGCAGTGTTAAGGCTGATTTATACTTCTGCGTCGGACCTACGCCGTAGCCTACGCATAGACACACACCCTACGCCGTAGCCAACGCCGTGACCTGACGTGCACCTCTCCAAAAATCTAACAGCGCGTCAATTCTACGCGGACCGCAAGCACTGTGATTGGTCTGCTAGAACCCCTTCCTCCGTATGTGCTTGAGTTTGGTGTGTGTGTTTATAATGTGCACTTTAATATATTTTAATGTTACACCTTCTTATATAAAATAAAACAAAGCAAAGAACAAGTGTCTTTTCATTTATTATACTACATAGCATTATACATCAGTATTTGTCCGCGATAAACAATGTTGATCTGCTGTGGTACAAGTCCTTGTGAAGATTGAAAGAATGCCATCTTCTCTTGTTCCGTTGTTGTCTCCTTTTGTAGTTTTAAATACTGATTTAATATTTATTTGTCGCCGTCATGGCTATAATAATGCTTCTCCGCCGAGCCGCTTCTTCTTCGGCTTTTGTCATGGTACTGCGGGTTACACCAGCAACATGCCCGTGGACACCGCATACTAGCGGTTTGCATGTGTACTGCACGTCGACGCGGACAACGACGCAGAAGTATAAATTAAAACTGACGCATAGCCTACGGCGTAAAGGCTACGGCGTAGGTCCGACGCAGAAGTATAAATCAGCCTTTAATTTTGACAGGCATTTTTTATTTAGTCTTAGTCTTTATCTTGAGACAAAAATGCTTAATAGTCTTAGTCACATTTTAGTCATTCGAGTCTTTCATAGTTTTAGTCTAGTTTTAGTTGACGAATCATTGCATTTTTGTCAACTTTTAGTCATCACTTTTAGTCAAACTGCAGTTACAAACATTTATTTTGGTAGCTGTTTTATATGTAGTCTTCAAACAAAATTAGTTATTATTCTCTCTTTAGACCAAATCAATTAAGCTTATGAGAAATTTGAATCAAGGATTGAATTTGGAAAAACTGGAATAAATTATGACAGTTTTCATTTTTCGGGAGAGATGCAAATTAAACAAAATTTTCAGATACTGCAGGTTTACAAGTATACATTTATTTAGGATCTTTTGTTGGTTAACAATGACACAGATAGGTATTTAATTAGGAATGTTGTCCTTTTAAGACGGAAGGTATGCTTATAATACTGACACACGTTCAGTTTTCATTCAATTGTATTTGTACTATTTGTAATTTTCTTATTTTTTTATTTTATTACTGACTGTTTCAACTCATTCTGAAAGAACAGGTTAAGGGGTTGGGGGTCATTTGAGGGGTTTTATTAATGCACAGAAAGACGGCCCCTGACAGAGTTTTGCATAGGGCCCCCAAAAGTGTAGGACCAGCACTGCTCTTAAATAGATTAAAACTTGAGGTTGGTTTTTCTGAAGCTGTCTTACACTTTTCTTTTTTTTTTTTTTTTCTTTTTTTTTTTAATGAATATGAGTTTTCTTTATACAAACAAAACACCGACACAGACAATACTCTCTTTAAAATCTGGTCTAAAATAATTTACTCCTTTTGCTTGTTTAAGGGGTATTGAATGTTTGATGAAATTTAGAGTTATTCTGTTTTATCCTTCTTTCTTGTCAGATAGCTTTAGCTGTAGAATTGGTCCCCTTCAAGCAAAATTTCTTACCCATATATTTGGGGGTCATTTTGAATCAGAATTTAGCTCAGACAACACAATTTGTCAAATGTAGTGTTTTGGTAAGACTTTCATTTAGGGACCAATTCTCATTGTTAACTAGCTGCTTATTAGCGTGCATATCACATATTACTGCCTTACTTTGCATAATATTTTTAAATCCCTTAATCCTACCCCATTCCTAAATTTAACAACTACCTTGCTAACTATTAATAAGTATTGAAGTATAGTCATGGTCAAAATTATTGGCACCCTTGGTAAGTATGATCAAAGAAGGCTGTGAAAATAAATCTGCATTGTTAATCATTTTGATCTTTTATTTAAAAAAAAAAAATCACAAATATCTAACCTTTTATTGAAATAAAACAATTGAAAATGGGGGAAAATCTCTTTATGAAATTAATGTCTTTCTCAAATACACATTGGACACAATTATTGGTACCCCTGGAAATTCTTATGAGTAAAATATCTGTGAAGTATATACCCATTCCTATTTACAATTTTGAGCACACCAGAGTGATTATGAACATGTGATTATCCAGCATTGCTTCCTGTTTACCAGGAATATAAATATGAGGGAAAACAAAGGCCAAATTGAAAACATAGTCCATCACAATGAGAAAAACTAAAGAATATATTTATGATGTGGCAGCAAAAGATAATTGAGCTTCACAAATTAGAAAGTGGCTTTAAGCTAGAGCAGTGAAAATTCCCATTTCCACCATCAGGGCAATAATTAAGAATTCCCAATCAACAGAAAATGTTACAGATCTGCCTGGAAGAGAATGTGTGTCTATATCGTCCTAGAGTTTCAGTGGCTAAAGACTCTTCAAGGGTCACAGCTGGAGAATTGCAGAAAATACCTGAGTCTCAGGGTAAGAAAACCTTAAAAAAAAAAAAAATTCAGACAGCACCTACACCACATGTTGTTTGGGTGGGTTTCAAGAAAACAAAAATCAGGTAAAGAAAATGCTCTCATCCAAAAACAATCCCCAGCATATTCTGTTGTCAAACACGACTGGAACTTCAAATGGGACTGGATTCTATGGTCAGATTTAACTTAAAAATTAGCTTTTTAGTAACAAACACTGAAGATGGGTTTGGTGCACACAGGGATAAAAAGTACCCCATGTGTACAATGAAATATACTGCTGTATTTTTAATGTTATGTTGTGGGCCTATATTTCTGCTGTAGGTCCTGGACATCTTGTTTAGATACATGACATCATGGATTCTATCAAATACCAACAGATAAAAAATCAATAAGTGACTGACTCTGTTAGAAATCTTATAATGGACCATGTTTGGATCTTCCAACCAGACAATAATACAAAAACAAACCTTAAAAACAACACAAAAATGGTTTACTGGGCACAAAACCAAGCTTCTGTTATGGCCATTCCAGTTCCTTGACCTTAACATAAATACTTAAATTAAAAAGGAGTGTGGTGAACTGAAGAGGAGAAGCACCATCATGGAGCTGGGAATCTAAAGGGTCTGGAGTGATTCTGGATGAAGGAATGGTCTCTGATCTCTTGTCAGGTGTTCTCTAACCTCATCAGGCATTATAGGAGAAAACTCATAGAGGTTATTAATGGAGGTTTCAAAAAGTATTGAATAAAAGGGTGCCGTTAATTGTGTCCAGTGTGTATTAGAGAAAAGCATTTGTCATAATGATATTTCCCCCCATTTTAAATTCTTATTTTCCAATGAAAGGTTAGATTTATGTGCATTTCAAAGATCAAAATGATTAACAATGCAGATTTATTTTCACAGCCGCCTTTGATCATATTTACCAAGGGTGCCAATAATTCTGACCACAACTGTATATAGAGAGAGAAAGTGTGTGCAAATGATCTCACAAGCCTAAAGTGTGTGTGTGTGTATATATATATATCTCAATTACAGTATACAATAGTTACAAGTTAAGTTTGAATCCGAACTAAAAAACTGAAAGTGATGCAGTGCTCTGATTTCAGTGGTGTGTGTGTGTGTTTGTAGGTACCCGCCTGAACTGCAGGAGGCACTTGTGAAGAATGTGTTTTTGACTGGAGGAAACCTGCAGTACCCTGGACTAAAAGAAAGAGTGCAGAGAGACCTGCTTGCAATCAGACCCTTCCAGTCACATTTTAAGGTCTGATATTCACTGTTACAACTACTTGAATTATTCTGCATGTGATCCAATAAAAAGCATAGTTTGGGGTGACACATCTTTAACACACTTATCCCTTCATTCAGTAAAAACATGAAAATTTAAAAGGTCTGTTGGCTTCGAAAAACAGTTTCAAAGGATGTTTCTATTATTATTATTATTCTTATTAAGTGGCTTTCTACTAAAATGTTCGTTATGATACAAATCGTCTGATTTGAGTATGTATCTCTTGTGTTAGGTGTCTCTGGCGAGAAGGCCAGCTCTGGATGCTTGGTTTGGGGCATGTGAATGGGCACTTTCGAACCCTGCTGAAGCTCAGGGCTGGATCAGCCGTCAAGATTATGAAGAGAACGGTGGGGAATATCTGAGAGAGCACTGTGCCTCAAACATCTTCATACCCATGAAGCTCAACAAACCATCATCAGCCACAAAACAAACCCTTGTGGGAAAATGCTTGACAGACGCAAGCCTTCCTGACACCACCAGCAATGACAAGGACAATGACATTTCCCTGGTTTGAAATGTGTTGTCCTGATTGATGGAGACTTCTGACAGTTTGCACCTTTGAAACTGCATGGCATTTCAGTAGCCATCAAAACATTCAGGCCTGTGTATACTGTTGACATGTATATTTGACAACGTTATTAGTGATCAGGATTTTACATTTTCTAGAATACAATGTGTATGTTTAGTGTGTTTTATTTGGTGTATAAAGGAAGAGAATTTCACATTTACAAATGTGAAGTGTTGTTTTTGTTGCTGATGCAGATATGTTTTGTTCAGACCCAGTGAAATATGATTTTTTTTTACTTTCTGCAATTTCAGAGTTCGCACTGCCCCTTAATAAAATTCCCTGAGAGTGTCTGACGATGTGTCAACTGCCCATTTAAATGAGTAGAGTAGTCACCCAAAAATAAAAAGCTGCTAATTTATTCACCCCCAGACCATCCAAGATATAAGGTGGGGGTTTTTTTCTTCAGTAGAATAGTGAAGATTTTTTGCTGAAATTGTGGGGCATGGTGATTCATAAAATGCATATCAGGCTGCCATTTTTTGTGAATTAGAAAAAAAGCATATTAAGGAACACAAAATGAATACCCCTGGCCCCTGATGATATATTGAGGTCTTATGAAGTGAAATTATTGTTCTGTGAAAGTAACTGAACATTATTTACATTATTACCTGTAATCCATAACTTCAGGCAATTGCTCTGTGGATGAACCGGTTCTTTTGGTGACCTAGTGGAATCAGTTCACCTCATTGGACTGAACCTTCTGAAAAAGTTTGTTGCTCAAGCAGGCGAGATCTACTAGATAATCAAAACTCACTTTTGGACATGCCTGACAGTCACTCTGACTCCAAATGAGCCAATATGCAGACGGATACGTTCCTATGATGCTGGTTTTTACCAACTCAGCACCCCGTTTAGTCTGACAGCACACTGAACTGTAGGAAACTGTTCCAATTCAAACCAAAGACCGTTGAGCCGGTGATAAGTGTGAAACAAGCACCTGAAAGAAGGGGCAAAATTAAAGTTTTTATGGTTTCTTATGGTTTTTGTAAAAAGGTGAGTTGATTTGGACTAGTTAATTCACTTTATATTCTTCAGACATAAAAAAGATCCATGTTTCACATCATTTTTAGGGGTTCAAGCGCATGGTGCTGAAACCTTATTGTAATTGTTAGAATGGCCAATTAATCTCCACGTAAACCTGATCGGGCAGACCAAACCGTAAGTTGTAGAGACTTGAAACTTGGAGGGATAGTAGTACCCATACTGCCTACAACATCCCCATTCGGCCAGACAGGTGCTACAGCTATCAAAAGTATGAAAATGCTCATAAGTCCTAAACCGTTGGTCACAGGCTTAGGTGTCTTATGTCATTGGAATCCTTGGCTCATGCTGGATAAAACACATGCCTCAGATTCGACCATCACACTGCTAAATTTTCAGGGTATTTTGGATTTTTTGAAAAACCTACTTTTGATATTTTGTATTTTTTTTTTAACCTGATTTTGAAAAAAAAATAGTGGAGATGTTTTACATGGATTGTATATATCTATAATTCTCAAAAAAAGTATACATTATACATATAACTATTGATATTCACTCTCTGTGGAATATTTCTGCTTTGGTTTGGTTCCGATCCGGTGAAAAACCTGGGACTAGTTCGCAATATATATATATATATATATATATATAATATATATATATATATATATATATATATATATATATATATATATATATATAACAATACATACACACAACACACACACACACACACACACGCCACGGTGGCCAACCAGAGTGAGCTTTCTACTGCCGCGAACGCCGCCACGTCTGCAAAGTGCTTTTGCAGCTTTTGCCCACTGAGTGGCACTTTAACCACAAGTTATCAAACAAATGCATCAAAGCACATTTTCGCAAATAGCTGTCAGCATTACCTCACTGGTGTAGGTTTAAAATATTTAATATTCACAGTTGAAACTTTAGTAGCCTACTTAATACTAGTAGCCTACTTAAGTTATGTTTGTTACTTAGAATTTGTAAGATAGATTATTGGGGAAAAGATATCTTTCTGTACACTGATTAAAATGTTGCCTGTTTTATAAATGATTTCCATTATTTCAATAAAACGTGAGGCACTGAATAATTTCGCTCCCATTATTTAGGCCAAACTAAAACAAGAAACAAATCAATTAAACCTGGCCACGATTTAGCTAAATCACTGAAACTGAAAAGAATGGACGGATTAATAAAATGTCTTCACGTTTAAACTCAAGTTCTCTGATTATGATCAACAAAGTGCATAAGATGTAAAAAAAAGAGCTTCATTAACTGACAACTTCAGTGATTTTAAAGGGAGCCTTTTTTACTTGCTTTCATACAATGTAATTAAAACTCAAAAAAAGAAAAATTGCAGCCGCATTTAAATGCAGGAGTGTATTCTATTCCTTAAAATATCAGAGTGCAAGATTTGCGTGGTGCGCATGATGCTGAGTGCACGCACAACATTTCATCTCCACATTTTTTCTTCATTTATTTTTTGGTTTTATTTTGTATCATTCCATATAAAAAGTAATTAACTTTGTAATGCATATGCAAATTGTGAAACTGCAATCTTATTCACAGTCTATAGCATTTAATTATTTGTACAATAATATTTAACTTAACCTGATTTGTATCTTTATTATTTAATGTAAAAGAGATTTATTAAAACAATCAAAATCAACAAATTGGAGCAGCATCAGCCATTAGATCATTTTAAAACGTCAAATAGCCTTTAATTTACAGGTTATAACCGCATCTGTCTCTGTTGTAGACTTGTGAAGATTTATTTTTAACGCGGATCCCATACTTTAAAGAAATGTGCTGTTTTACTGTGGAAAATTATTGATGCGCATACATGACAGGGAGACACCCTCGCGATCATTTTTTTGCGCATACATGACAGGGAGACACCCTCGCTATTGTTTTTTTTTTGAAATGGGTTGAATCTGGTGTATGAGAAATATATCTACAGAAATCTTGAAACGTCTACTTTTAAACGAACCAATTCAAAATGAAAGCAAATACTCCCTGATTATGCGCATCCTATGGAGATGAGAGTCAGCACTGTGAATTTCATCTTGCAGCCAAGAAAACATTAGTTTATTAATAAATAATTAAAATGTCTCCTTTTTCACAATTATTAGGCTACTTCTGCCTGTGCTTAATGCGTGTGCTTGAGCGCAGAATATATTAAGGCTGGATTATAGATGTAAATTTATTATAAACCAGCAATTAGTTGAATAATGACAAATGAATGACTATTAGCCTAACTAGAAAAATCTTACGTGGGGGCAGACCTATTAAATACCCTCTAGACATCTCTGTTAAAGTTTTTATAGCATTTTATACGCGTTTGCATAAATTCTTCTTTCAGAACGGTCCGTAACGGAGAGATACCTTAACAATGATTTTTCCTCTGAAACAAAAACGAAAATTGAAATAAAATTGATATTTTATGTTTTGAGAATGGCCAACCCTTCTCTGCAGATATTGTGCTTCTGCTTTGTGCATTTTAAATCACAGAAAGTCTACAAAATATATTGTGTCCCAAAACTCTGGTGTTTTTTGTCACGTCTGTAATGCATGTGTAGCTTATTTCCCAAATCTAAAATAGCCTATAAAACATGTTCATAGACAGATAATTAACTGATGTCTAAACTCTGTTTTGAGGTTTAGAAAAAGAGATGGTTAAATATATTGGTAATGAATAGACTACATTCTGTGAGAATTTATATTTCACACTCTAAAAAGTATTGTATGGATGCAACAAATAAAATTAACGCAACAGTTTGCATCTTTTTTTTTTTTTTTAGTTCCTTCAACTTTTGAGTTGAGTATAACTTCCTCTGAAATTAAGTTATAATAACTAATAAACTATATTGTGCTATACAGTAGTAAACATTTGAAGTGGATCAAAACCTTTCTTCAAAGTTGTCCTAAAACCAAAATGACTTGTCCTACTTTGCCTAAAACCTGCTCTGCAAGTTTGAAACCCTCATAAGCTACTGTCCATATGAAAGACCAAGAGATTCACACATTTATTTCAACCCCCACAATTTATACAGAACTACCCCCCCAAAAAAACAACCCCCTCCAGCTGGACTGAATTCGGTCTGTTTTTTGGCTGCGAGGAACGGTGTGTTGTCAAGTTTGAAACATGCCTGCACTCACATCAGCCGTACTCTTTTTATTCATTATTTTCTCGCAGCCCATATTATTATTTTCACAAGACCATAATAGTAACAAATTATCAATTGATAATTAATCATTATTTTTGCAGAAATCATTCTTATTTGTGAATGTAGGCGTTTGAGGAAGGCTTTAAGACCAAGCGTAATCCTCTGCCAGCTGCCAAAGTCCTTTAAGGCAAGTCGTGCCACTCAGCCGCCATCTTGGCAATGCCTCCGGGCAGCTATTTCGGACTAACAAGACCAGGCTCCTATCTAAATGAATGGGCAGAGAGTCAGAACTGCACTTTCACTGGTCACTGGGACATAAAAGCTGCATGTATAGAAACAGCAGTAAAATATGATAAAAATCGCTGAAAAAATTTTATGATTTTGTCCCAAAATAAAGTTTAAAACGCCTTTTTCCCCACAGGTTATACTTTTACTACGCATGTGCAAGGGTTCACGACACCAACTTCATTTATGTCTCTATCCAGAATGCCGGTGTTGTGCCAAGCACTTAAACAAATGCTCAATGTCATTTGTTTTATCAGTGTACAGTACAATATTTTGAATTATTTTCTTGTGTCTTGTTCTTCTTTTTCTTTGCTTTGTCTACCCCTGATATGGACAGAATTTTTTGTAATCTCATTGTATAACGTTATGTGTTCTGTTAAACAAAATTATTTTTTAAAAACCCTTGAAATGCTGTGCTTATTGACGTTAGGGATACAGTCAGCATATAACCGGAGACAATTTATATAACGTTGCCATCTATATTTACACAACACACATACACTGCATATCAAATCTGCCGTCTTTTCAAACTGTAACGTATTTTGGCGGACAAAAATAACGTTAGCATCAAGACAGAGATTTGTACATTTCTAAAGTTACTCCATAACTTTAAAGTCCAATATAAGTACATATGCCACGTTCTATGTGCCTTTCTAATATGCAACGTTTATGTGCCTTCTATGGGTGCAATAACAGAGTTCCCGGCTTGACTGTTAAAAGCAGATGATTGGCTTTCCAGCAGGAGGGAGGGGGCATGTGCATACAACCACCATCTTTGCCGTTATGAGTTTTCTTTATATAGTTGTATTGAAGATTGAGGAAGTGGCATGTCTCTTATAAATTGTCTCTGCAGCTGCTCCCACTTTACAGCGAGCGTGACTCGCACTAACTGACCCAGCTTCACCGTCATCAAGTTTTGATTTTACAAAATCAGTTTGGGCGAATGCAACTTATTGATCATGAGCCCAACATTTAGCAAGCAGGAAAACTTTTAGTCTACCTGAAGGAAGACATATTTCATTGCAGTTAATGCTGTTAAATAGAGAGAAAAACTAGTGTAGGCTATTCTTAAACTTGGAGCTCATTATATTGAAGTACAAATCCAAACACCAGAAGCAACCTACACTCTCTAAGTGTTCTTTCATTGAAAAGTATGCATTTAATTTATTCACAGGCTATATGGTTGAAATACTATTTTAGTTCAAAACTTTAAGTGCCATTGTTTAAAAAAAATGCTTTATGACTAACGGTTTCATTGAAAGTTGTTTTGTTTTGTTATTTGTTGCCATTTGTATTTTCACCTCCTAAATTACTACCCCAATTCTATAATGGTAAAATGTATTTATTTTTGAGAATAATTTTAGCCTACATAAATGTTTTTTTTTTGGCATTATTAAATGTTTTTTATGACATAGAATAATTGTAGCCTACATAAATGGGTGAAGCAAAACAAATATGATAACTTTTTAACTGCAGGCAAATATAGGCCTATATTATTACAAATATATTATCATTACAAATATTTTGAGCGTCCCTTATTCTGTACTTTATTATCTTAAAGAATAAACACTTATTTCCTACAAGAATAAACATAAATAAAGAATAAAAGAAAGAATCTCAATTAGCCCTTATTTTCCATTTCTGAAGTTATTTGGCAACTCTAATAATGATGTTATTATATTTTGACTTCCCTGACAGTGGCACCTTCCTCAAAAAAAAAACTAACAAAAAATCCTCAGTTGTAGGAGATATGCGAGCGAATAATAGACTTAAAAAAGAATACAGTGGGTGCTTGGTTTCGGAAAATGAATACAGCTCGTAAAAAATTATATGATGAAAAAGTCATGCTAACATATTATTAATTCATAGAAATAATTTAAGCAATTAAAACCTTTTTTATATATACTAGATTCAACTTGAATTTCAATACTATTAAACTGACTTTAAAATCTCAAGGAGTTTATAAGTTGAAACGGTAAAATGTCACAGTGTATGTTAAATAGCCTAAATGAACTTGTATCTTATATAGTATCTGAAGATCTTGATTGCATGTTAGCGTAAAACTAACAATATAATTAGATTTTTTTTAATGAACAATTCCTGTATAAAATGGGACAGCAACCTTTATATCAAACATTTTGAAATCTTCCACAGCTGAGCAACGCAGGAGACAGGTTCTGCGCCAGAGGCACGAAGTGAATGTGATGCACAGTCATTTTCAGATGCAATGAAAAAAACAAAACAATAAAAACATGCACGAAACTTGTAAATAGTTAACAACATAGCCTAGATTAGGCCCAGACTCTGTTCCTAAGTATATATTGTATTTTTTTTTTTTTACCCACAGTAACAAATTTTAACCAATTAATCACCTATTTTCGTTTGCTGCCTGTTTTTTTTTGTTTGTTTGTTTGTTTGTTTTTTTAAAACACGCTAAAAAATAAATTAAGTTTGTGAGAGGGAAAAATATATAAGTCATGTATAAGTTGCATTTTATTACATTCAGAAATAATAACGGCAGGCCTAATAATGTTATAATGTGCCAACAGGATATTTTTAGTTCCCTTCACTTTACAACAAATCCTTTAAATGTAACAAATTTATCAGAACAGAACAAGAATTAAACATATATAAGTCTAATGCATAAATATAATTGCAGTATATAATAATATAGGCTTAGCTATAAACAAAAAAAATAAATAATAATAATTTAAAGCGAAACATAAGGTAAGGTCGGGCTCTCTCATTTGGGACAAATCCAAACGTTTCCATATTCGTGATGTTGCCTATTTCAAGCTATACTATTATTCATGAGGTAAAATAGACTTTGTAAAAAATGTTTTAATTAATTAGCAAAAATATGCCAAAGTGGACCACTGCTCGCGCCGAATGGCACAGTGAACGACTTCACTGTTGCTAATGAATATGAGGCACCAGCGCGATCAAACAGTTGAAAGAGAAAATACTAAATTTTTGGTCACACAGTAAAGGCAATTCGAAAATGCAAACTTTTAGCAGTTTGAAAAATCAAGAATAATAACAGAATTAATAAGAATTATTTGTAAATGCTGGACCGTTCTCATTTCGCTCTGCAAATGGAACCTGAAGATTTTTTTATTTATTTTTTTAACCAAGAATGAACCGAAATTAAAACATTTAGCTTTTAATCTATATATATAGGCCTTTTATGTAATGACTGTTTAATAAAAATAGCATGCATAAGAGCCTTTGTGTAAAGGTCTTTTAATGCGTAGACTGTAGCCTAAGACTATCACACGTTTTGAAATTAACTCACTGTAAATTTTCAAATGGTTTTTAAGAATGTTACAATGTTATATTATAATGTTTTTGTTGTTTTACTTCGTCCTTTCATCTCCGTTTACAAACCAACATTTTACAATTACATTCAGTTCGCAATCCGTCCCTTTGCGCCACCTGGCGGTAGTTTCGCGAATTATTTTAACACGCGACTGACTTGCAGTTAACACGGCGGCCCTGCGGCGGCGGTACGCGAGGCGGTAATACCCATTCTGGTTGTCAACCTACTGTACGTCTGTATGCCAAACACGAGACACCAACTGTCATGCTGAGATTTGGTTTGGAATTGTAAAAAATTTAATTCTCGGTAGAAAGCGAAAACTCAGACCAGCAGAATTCATTACCACCATGTACACCTCACTGCAGGGACGATACAGGGAATACATCTTGAGGAACAGTCCGCAAGATGTACTTACCCGACCAAAGAAGTCATCAAGATATGTGTTGTTTGCTGAAGAGCGGTGGGCTAAAAGATCAGGAAAAATAGCCAAAAGAAAATCTCGCTATTTCTGTGCCCCAGATAAAATTCCAGTGCCACGGACGAAACGTTTATCTGAACAAAGTCTGCAGGATGTTGTTAAAGGGTAATTTCGGAGTTATTTAAATATATAAATTAGACAAAATATGAGTAAATTTCAGTATGTTTTAGTTGACATTGAGTTTGTTTTTACAGGGCGCAACAGTGCAAAAGAGTGGCATTTGCAAAACACTACCCAAGCGCAGTGATGTAGACAATGATGCTACAGAAGTTGTTACTGAATATGTAAGTTATATTTTTTGAAAAAGGGTCACTTGTATAAAATAGCCTCTATTCCGTGTATATTCCAGTCTCTATAGAAATATTTTTACAGGCCGCAACAGTACAACGGTACCACCAAGTTGACATTGGAAAAATCACAAAACCAAAAATTATACCACCAAAGTGCAGAGATGCAGCCAAAGATGATAAAAAAATTGCTGCTGAAGAGGTAAAAAAAAAAAAAATCTTATTTTCTGGTTATTAATTTGAGTTTCAAAACTAATTTTTCCAGATAAGAGCACGTCGGCAAAAGAGTAAGCAATGCAGAAAAAAAAACCAGTGATCAACGTTCAAGATGAAATGCAGTATAAAAACTGGATTTATCGCCCACTGTGGGAGATGTTGTTTTAAAAAAAAAAAAAAAATGAGACTAGGAGGGATCTGTTCTCCCTTTAAATGGCTGCTCTGTGTTTTTAAAACCTATGACTGTTTGACTTAGAATAAAAGTTGTGAAAAGTAAAAGCAATAACATTTAGACCATTTTATACAGTAAGTTGTGAGATCGTGCTTCATACCTCGGCCTTCGTTTTCATTATGGGAAAAATAATTAAGTCTGTGGTTCTTTTCTGATTAATGTCAAATAATACATCTACAGGTTGCAGCCCTCTGGCGATGTGAAGAGAGTGAGCAGGTTGTTGCACAGCTCAAAGCTGTGTCTTACAAGTTCAGTATTGTTTTGAGGCAAGCAGACCTGCTCACTCTTCGACCCCATGAGCTGTACAGATTTTCTATCAACATATCTATGGCTTTCAGAAAGTGTTGCTTGCATATGTGTATTCTACTTGTGTTATTAATATATTGTAGGTTATGGAGAGCTACATTCGGGCTGTCCTTAACAAACATGATAAACCTGGGAGACTGTACCAGCTCAGTCATTACATCACTTGTGCCATCTTGTATGGGACGAGAGACCAGATCGCTCAACAAAGTTTGAAAAAAGTAAGCATAGTATGGAAACTGGCATTTGTAATGTAAGCTATACATTTAACATAAGTACATTGTAACTGTTAAAAAACAAAACTACAACGTTTCATATGCATGAAAAATCATGCTCTTGTCACTCTATACAGGTTAATTTTGAGCGCTTTGATGGGATTGTTTCATTTGTGAATGTAAGAAACAACCACTGGATGTTTGTGGTAAGTGAAGACATTTTATGTTTTTTGTTTGCAAATATAGGTCCTATCTAAATTGAGTAAAATGTAAACATTCAGTAACAGCTGCAGTTCTGTGACCCTTGTCAATAATATTAATATAAATATTGCTTCACCGCTACTAAATTTCAAGCAATTCTTAACATAAACATTCCGGTCTGGATAAATCTGTTTATACTTATGACACCGCAGGACTGGATGACTGAAAGCACAGCAATATGGGTTTCGAAAATTAGTGAGGTCTGGGGTACGGTTAAGAATTGTGCTATAATAATATAACCCCTACAAATACAACTCATTGTACACTAAACACTTTTAAAAAAAGATAAATCTAGATGTTTGTGAAAGATGTTTTCACTGTTTTGGATAGATGAATATTGTTAAATGATACAGTTTTCTGCATCAAAATTTGATCATACTTTACTGTATGATAGGGGTGGATCATTTTTATTTATAGTATTCATGCAACAATACATATTACTGTTATAGTTTTCATTAAAAACCCTATAGATGTTAACTTGGTCTAGAATGTTGTTTTTCATGGCTTTGTGAAAATTGAACTACTATACTGAATGAAAAAGCATAGACTTCTTCATAGCTAGTGTTTGCAACAAAAGAAGTGTTGAAAACAGATAAAAACTGAAAAAAATAAAGATAAATATAAAAAGATGAAGATATTGTTAACCCTAAGCTGCAACTTCCCACTTTATTAACTTTCTAAAGTGTCAAGTTAAGTGGAAAAGACAAGCCCGAAAACACTTATATTAGCTGGATCTGGCAACAAGGCGGAGGGTGCGCCCGCGCCCACAAGCACACATTTTTCAAGCCCAGCAGCGTCTGCCAGAGATCATTTTCCTACCACAGACGCTAAACATTCTTGCAAACTGTCTAAACTTCATTATGCATGCAGACACTCTGCATGAGGAGTTTTAAAACAACAAATCAGTCATTCAGAGAACAAATGTTATTTTTGAACGTGAAAAAATTACCAAGGTCCGGACCTCGATGACCTCATAGCTGGTTGGAAGCGCACCTGCGGTGATCCCTATACTAGGGTGCTGTCCGTGGTGCTGAATCAAGCATTGCCAATTAATTGCTATTAAATTTAACTCTTTTAACTCTGTTGCGCATGCACGCAAATCATGCCATTATAAAAAGTCTAGACGTTATGTAGCTGAGAAATCCGTTGTGGAATTTAGACAGCTTCATTGATTGTAACGGAACTAGATGAGCATCAGTTTTTAATGGGACTGCTCTTTGCGCACTTAATAAAACTTTTGTTTTTCATGCTTGACCAGCTATCATGTACACAATGCGAAGTTTCGGGAGTAACATATGCTAAATGAATAGTTTTGAACGTATTTTTCTTCAGTGATTTGAGTGAATCGATTAAAGAATAAATTCAAGTTATTTAACAATCAGATTTTCCATGAGTCCAGATGTCTTATAGCCTATAATAGCCAAATTCTGGTCAATTAAGAATTATGGGACCTACAAGTTGATATATATATGTGACTCTCAATAATACAGTTAAATAACTTGAATTTATTCTTTAATCGACTCGACTGGAAAATCTCTCAGTTCACTCATGTCAAAAAGCGAGACACTGATAGTATGATGGTGGGTAGATGGTAGATGTATCTTTTTAAACTATCCCTTAAACATTATTGGAATAATAGAACATTGTGCATACATGCAAACACGAATATGATCTTAAAAAAATATTTTTACTTCATTATTTGTTGTTTGTTGTTTGTTAGCATCTCCACGTTCCTTCAAAGCAATTTCAGGATGCGCCTCAACCAGCGGGAAAAGGAGGAACGGGTTAACATTCAGTGGAAGCCTGGCCATATAACTCATACTGTACAAATCGATGCCACAGGCTGTGGAGTGTTTGTCTTACAGGTACAGTATCTATTTCATGAAAAGATTCAAAACTGCTATTAAATAATCTGCGTCATTTTGGATAGCTGACTTCTAAAACGTGTTCTAGAAGTGTTCTATTGTCCTCATGAACCATTTGTCTTTTATATGCTAATTTTAATTATATACACATACATATACACATTCATTTTTTTATAGATGGCAAAAGAAACTGTACAACAGTTTCCTGACTTTCCTGATACAGTACATTTGATATAAATCCAACGAGGGACAATATTGAACAACTAAGATTGAAAATGGCAATGGAAATATCCCTTGCATCAGGTTAGTTCCTCAAAACTGCTAAACATTTTTGTGTAATGGAGAAAAAAAAGAAAGAAAGAAAAAGGCTAATTTCAGTGAAATGGTTGACAGTTAAATTATTCCCAACTATGCATTTTAGAATCAAAAGAGGACTACTGTTCTATTTGTGCACTGAAAGACCTCCCTCAAAGGACAAATAAGGACATCATAGACTGGGTAATTTTTCTGTTTAATGGCTGTTGATACTGTATTTGTTAAATTTGAATAGGCCTAGATTAGAATCCTGACCCATTGTTCTGACATGGTAAATTGGACAAAGCCAACACTGCCAATGAATGATCATAACTTGGATAATATTTTCACCATCTCTGATTCTCCTGCAGGTTCAGTGTGAAAAATTTGTTCGGTGGTTTCACAGTTCATGTGTAGGATTCAATGTTACAGAGACCTCTGGCATGAATTCACCATGGTTCTGTGTTGTGCAAAATTTAAAAGGTAATTGACAAAGTGCATATATTAATTAAAAAACATGCTACGTCTACAGCAGTTCATCTTATTGCATTTTTTTAATGCATAATGTCTTGTTTTACAGTAATGAGCATGTGCTTTTCTTTTTTAGTAAAGCTGACGGATTTTATGTGCTTTATGTGACACTAAAGGAAGTGTGTGAACAAACATAAGATTGTGTTGTGCTTGAAGAAGAATTTTTCATGCATGTGGCACCTTTTTGTAAATAAAAACAAACAAACAAAAAAACTACTATTTGCCAAATGTTGTTTGATCATTTTGAACTGAATTTGCATAATACATATTAGTAAAAAATGCATTTGCTTAACTGTGTGATCTTGCACTTTCAAATTTGCTGGAAATTATTAAAATGCTTTAAAGTCTTATAAATATATAAAAAAAAAAAGTTAGCTGATGCTAACTGGCTAGCTAATTAGCTGCCTGATGCTAACTTGAGGTTATTTTTTAAAAATAAAGTCCAAATATTTTTAGTCAACCAACTATTTAGAATACATTTGATGGAAAAACAAAGGATTTGATGTTCAGAACAGAATAACTACAGTAATTGCCCATTGCCCCCTGGGGGCGTTTTTCCCCACAGACTATGTTTGATAAAAAAAAAATTATGTAATTTTGAAAATATAATTATATTTTTATTAAATAACATGTACTCCCTATCTTCAGGCCCTGCTGTTTTCATATAATATATAACTGCAGGGGCGGGTCCATGAGGGGTGGCAACACCAAAGCAAGCCCCCATGCATAGTTTTTGGGGATTTATGGTCTGACATACACAGTTGTGTTTACAAATATTGTATTACTATTAAGTAATCATCTATACTGTTTAAAGTGAAAAATAAATAACAACATTTCAATATCCATCATGGCACCAAGTTGATACACATTATAAAAATCTTCAACAGGTTAAAAATGATTCTGAGCTTATATAAGAAGACAAGGTTCTATTAAAATTGCATAGGCTACTTAGATGATAAAATCACGTTTAGTGCAAGTTTAGGAGCAACAAAAACTTTTGAATTACCTAATATTAGAAAGAAATGCAATAATATCACAGCACTGAAACTGGATCAGTTTTGAAAACAATGTTTGATTTTCTGTTATTAACAGAGGTGGGAATGTCTGTAATCATCCAGAACAAACTCTATCAACCATATACTCTAGCAACACCCCAGCAACTGCATAGCAAGAGCCTAGCAACCACCCACAATATCCTAGCAAGCAACTAGAAACACTTTACCAAACATTTAGAACATCTAACTGACCATGTTTTTTTTATGTTTTTTTAAAGAAGACTTTAAGACAAGCCAGCATAAATGTGTCTTTCAAATTTTTCAATCTAGTTATTACAAGTTTTCATACAGATTTTTTTCAACTGCTTACACACATTTTCAAAACTTTACACACAAATCCAAGAATTGCACACACAAAATGCAAAATGCCTCAAATATCTTGCAAAATGAAGCACTGCACTCAAAATATCACAAACACATTTCAGAAGCAAACATTTGCAAACAGCTTTGCCATAATATTAATTCCTGAGATTTGTGTGTTACATAGATAATTGTGTGTTGTGTTTTGCAAAAAGTGTTTTATGAAATTGAAAACTGAGTCAAAGGCCCAGAATTAGTGTATGGTTTTGCAGATTTGGTGTGTGCTTCTGGTGTTTGTGTCAGTAAAAAAAAACTGTAAAAGCTTAGACACAATTCAAATATGACTTTCCTGCCCAGTGAACACTGAGATCAATAACATTGTAACAAAAAACTCTTACTAGGACAGGAATTATTTTTGCAGCTCAATGTCTATTACAATATACATGAATTAAATTGCAGATACAGATGTAAAATTAAGCAATTAACTTTTGGGAAAAAATTATTTTAATTTTACTACTGTAATCTTGCAGTAGATGAAAAGCACTAGAAAAGTTCAAATACCAAAGAATTGTATGAACATGGCATGCACCACAATACAGTACAGTAAAAAAAAAAGGTAAATTCAGCATCCTCTGCACATTTGGCCACATTTCATTACAGTATACAGTACTATAGCAGTTTCTTGGTCTCCTGAAACAAGACTAGCTATATCTCTAGGCAATCATTTCTCAGTTTTGCAAAATACACAAAAAAATGGTTACAAATAAAATTTGATAGACACTCGCTTGAAGGTGTACAACATGTGCTACAGTTTACTGTACATATAGCATAGTGAAATTTACATTTTCTTATGTGCTGGTAAAACCCCTATAAAACCCCTGTAGACCATGACCGACTCAGCTCTCTGTTGTTAGGATGCAGAGATTCTAATTGGTGTGTCATCAGTTTTGCTACCTAATGTTTAACTTACTCGTTAAACTTTTTGAGAAACGTGTCTGTTTTGAAAACTGAATTAATGGTTTGGGGGAAATAAGTGCCAAATAAAATCAGTTATATTAATAATTGAGAAAACTGCAATACGACTAGATTCTTACCTAACTCCGTGATCGGCATCTTCTTTTTGACTTCATGTTATTGTTATGGCTTATATCCATGATGAAAGAGGAGCGAGCGAGCGGTTGGAGAATCGGATCACCAAACAATTACGCGATGAATCTCAGACATATCCGGACAGGATTAGATTTCTCAGGGGACTTCTGAGTTAGCTGAGAAGCAATAATTATCTGATTCACGAACAAATGTTAAAACAATTCGTAAGTGAACTGGGCCGCGCTTTGTGACTCCAAAAGAACCGGTTCATAAGAGCAGGACCGCTGCTGGCCAAATGGGTGCCCTAAGCAGGATTGTATTGTTGTGCCTGCCTCTCTCAAATATTGTGGAAGTAAAAAAAAAAAAACACCTATCAAATAGATTTTTTTTTTTTCTTTTTTTTTTTACAAATTACAGTTACAGCTTTAGACAGTTACTTATGGCTATGACTTTTTTAATAAAGTTGTCTGATTGATTTTATAGTCTCAAGCATTCAGAAATCACGCAAAGAAAATTAAGCAGTTTTATTACGATAAAACCATGGTTAATTTTTGAAGGGGTTGTGAGGTCCACGTGGTTTTTGTTGAAGAAATTATAGAGGCTGTGTCATCTATAGCAAAAAGGTGGCCAAAGATGAAAGATTAAGTGGATATTTGAATTAAATGTTTGGTCAGTATTAAACAAGGATTTGATCATCCTGTAAGTGTAGCAGCAGCAACTACATGGCATTTGGCTCCCTTTGCAGGCATTTGTAATAACGTAATGTACATAAATTGTTTATTTTGTATTAGCCTACATTACGTTTTTGAAAAGTGTTATTCGATGAAACCATACAATTATTAATTAACCAATCATCATTGCCTCATTGTTTTAAAGCAGGGTTCCACAATAAATTTTTTTGCCGAATAGAGGGACGAATTCTGCCAACAATTCTAAGCCAGGGGCCACTGACATTATAAATATATATATATTATATATTATTATATTATCTGTCTCCATTTAATTTCTGAATGAATCCGTGTTTTGAATGAATTGTGTGAACCAATGATTTAAAGTCCCGTTCATAAAGAGGGCCATTTACTTAATTCCTGAATGAATCAGCCATTTGAACAAAATGAATGAAGACAATTACCGCCACCTGCTGGCAGATTTAGTTTCTCATTTATAGTTGGCCTATCATTTAATTAATAAGAAGAAGAATAAAAACAACAACAATAATAATAACAATAATAATAACAAAAACAGACTTTTGGGCTAAAGTTTAAATTGTTACTTTTGCATTAGCATTGTCATCTTAAAAGTGAATTGTGAAGCCTACACGGATCGTCTCAGTTATGTATGTAACCCTCGTTCCCTGAAGGAGGGAATGGAGACGTTACGTCAGTGACTGATGAATTGGGTTTTCGCTAGAGAGATGAATCGCCTGGGAGCGATGGCTGGGTCTGCCTCCTCCAAAGGCAGCGCTTGCAAGTTCACCACCTGATCCCTGAAAGGCATGGTGGGAACTTTGGGCACGTATCCAAGCTGGGGTCTCAGGACAACATGAGAGTTGGCTGGCCCGAATTCAAGGCACGTATCGTCGACCGGAAATGCCTGCAGGTCCCCGACCCTTTTGACCGAAGCCAATGCAGTGACAGCGACAGAAACTTAAGCTCTACTGACTGTAGAGGCTCGACGGCTCCTGCTTCAAGGCCGTCAGGACCAAGGGGAGATCCCAAGAGGGTACCAGGTGAGGGTGCGGAGGGTTCAGCCTCCTTGACCCCCTAAAGAACCTGATGAACAGGTTGTGCTTCCCAACGGACTTGCCATCTACTGCATCGTGATGTGCGGCAATTGTGGCAACATACACTTTGAGAGTGGAGGGAGACAGCCTTCGCTCCAGCCCATCTTGCAGAAAGGAGAGCACAACCGGGATTGGGCATCTACGGGGGTCTATCCGGCAGGAAGAACACCAATCGATGAACAGGTTCCACTTCAGCATGTAGGCTTGCCTCGTAGAGGGCGCTCTAGCTGAATTCAATTCAATTCAATTCAAGTTTATTTGTATAGCGCTTTTTACGATACAAATCATTACAAAGCAACTTTACAGAAAAATTAAGTTTCTACAATATTTAGTAGTAGCTTATCAGTGGTGACTGTCAGTTCATGTGCATATGGCAGAAATGTTCAGAAAAATCAATAAAAAGACGTAAACAAACAGAAGATTAACACTATTAGACTGTAGTATTGGGGTAATATGATCATATTTTCTTGACCTGGTAAGGACTCTAGCCGCTGCATTTTGGACTACCTGTAGCTTGTTTATTGAGGATGCAGGACAACCACCTAGCAGTGCATTACAATAGTCCAGTCTAGAGGTCATGAATGCATGAACTAGCTTTTCTGCATCAGGAACAGGTAACATGTTTCGTAGCTTGGCAATGTTTCTAAGATGGAAGAATGCTGTTTTTGTAACATGGGAAATATGATTTTCAAAAGACAAGTTACTGTCTAATATAACGCCCAGATTTTTTACAGTAGAGGAAGTAACAGTACATCCGTCTAGTTGCAAATTGTAATCTACGAGATTCTGTGTAATGTTTTCTGGTCCAATAAGTAATATCTCTGTCTTATCTGTATTTAATAGGATTAAATTATTGGTCATCCAATCTTTTACATTTTTAACACACTCTGTTAGCTTAAGATAATTTAGAAGTTTCACCTGGTCTTGTTGAGATATATAGTTGAGTATCATCAGCATAACAGTGGAAACTAATCCCGTATTTTCTAATGATATTACCAAGGGGCAACATGTATATTGAAAATAGCAGAGGACCTAGGACAGATCCTTGTGGCACTCCATATTTTACTGGTGATAAATGAGATGACTCCCCATTTAGATAAACAAAGTGGTAGCGATCGGACAGGTAGGATCTAAACCATCTTAAAGCCTGCCCTTGGATTCCTGTATAGTTTTGTAATCTATCTATGAGTATGTCGTGATCTATGGTGTCGAACGCAGCACTAAGATCAAGTAAAACTAGCAATGAGATGCAGCCTTGGTCTGATGCAATTTTAACAAGTGCAGTTTCTGTGCTATGATGGGGCCTGAAACCCGACTGAAATTCTTCATAGAGATCATTTTTTTGCAGGTAGGAGCACAATTGAGCAGACACAACTTTTTCAAAAATTTTAGATATAAATGGAAGATTTGAAATGGGTCTGTAATTTGCCAGTTCACTAGGATCTAGTTGTGGTTTCTTAATAAGAGGCTTAATAACCGCCAGCTTGAATGGTTTTGGGACGTGACCTAAAGATAACGACGAGTTAATAATATTGAGAAGCTACAGGTTTTCTGCTACAGGTAACAACTCTTTCAGTAATTTAGTGTGTACAGGATCTAATAAACATGTTGTTGGTTTAGATGCAGTGATAAGTTTATTTAGCTCTTCCTGTCCTATAGTTGTAAAGCACTGCAGTTTATCTTTGGGTGCGATAGATAAACCTAAAGTATTAGACGCTGTAGAATCTACATTTGTTATTGTATTTCTGATGTTATCTATTTTATCAGTGAAGAAATTCATAAAGTCATTACTATTTAACTGTGAGGGGAATATTTAGATTGGGTGGCGTCTGGTTATTTGTTAATCTAGCCACTGTGCTAAATAAAAACCTTGGATTGTTTTGGTTGTTTTCTATGAGTTTGTGGGTTATGCTCGGCCCTGGCAGTTTTTAGAGCCTGTCTATAGCTGGACATACTGTTTTTTCAACGCAATTCTAAAAACTTCCAAGTTAGTTTTTCTCCATTTGCGCTCAAGAATACGAGTTTCTTTCTTGAGAGCGTGGGTATTACTGTTGTACCATGGCACAGTACGTTTTTCTCTAACCTTTTTCAATTTGATGGGGGCAACAGCTTCTAATGTATTAGAGAAGATATTGCCCATGTTGCCAGTCATTTTGTCTAGTTCATGTGTATTTATGGGTACACAGAGCAGTTGAGATAAATCAGGCAGGTTATTTGCGAATCTGTCTTTGGTGGCTGGAACAATAGTTCTGCCCTGACGATAACGCAAAGCTATATAGTTATTATTATTAATACGCAGAATGCACGATACAAGGAAATGGTCAGTAACATCATCAATTTGAGGTACGATATCTAAAGTGACAAAAGTGAAAGTGACGTGACATTCAGCCAAGTATGGTGACCCATACTCAGAATTTGTGCTCTGCATTTAACCCATCCGAAGTGCACACACACAGAGCAGTGAACACACACACACACTGTGAACACACACCCGGAGCAGTGGGCAGCCATTTTTTTTTTATGCTGCGGCGCCCGGGGAGCAGTTGGGGGGTTCAGTGCCTTGCTCAAGGGCACCTAAGTCATGGTATTGA
This sequence comes from Cyprinus carpio, assembly GCF_018340385.1. Lineage (NCBI taxonomy): Eukaryota > Metazoa > Chordata > Actinopteri > Cypriniformes > Cyprinidae > Cyprinus > Cyprinus carpio. The sequence goes on along the minus strand of NW_024879270.1, from coordinate 408,207 downwards.
GGGTGGAGAGAGCGCTGTACATTCACTCCCCCCACCCACAATTCCTGCCGGCCCGAGACTCGAACTCACAAACCTTCGATTGGGAGTCCGACTCTCTAACCATTAGGCCACGACTTCCCTAATTACTATGTCAGTAATATCGATTCCATGCGATATAATTAAGTCTAGCGTATGATTAAAACGATGAGTGGGCCCGGTGACATTTTGCTTTACTCCAAAACAGTTTAATAAGTTAGTAAACGCAAGTCCTAATGCATTATTTGTATTATCAATATGAATGTTAAAATCTCCGAAAATTAGCGCTTTATCAGCGGTAACCAACAGGTCTGAGAGGAAATCTCCAAATTCTTTTAGGAATTCTGTATATGGCCCTGGTGGTCTATACACAGTAGCCAGAGAAAGAGATACGATAGATTTCTTTTGCATATCTGACAGTGTAACATTAAGCATAAGTATTTCAAATGATTTAAACCTGTATCCTGTTTTCTGTGTAACACTAAGAATATCACTATATATTGTTGCAACACCTCCCCCACGACCAGTCTGACGGGGCTCATGTTTATAACAGTAGTTTGATGGAGTAGACTCATTTAGACCAATATAATCATTTGGTTTTAGCCAGGTTTCAGTCAAGCAGAGTACATCAAAACTATTATCTGTGATCATTTCATTTACAATAACTGCTTTGGGTGTGAGTGATCTAATGTTTATGAGCCCAAACTTTAAAAATTGTTTTTGTTCATTTATTTTACGTTTTTCTGGTTTAATCACGATAAGATTTTTTCTAGATCCTACATTAAATTTATATTTTGACCTCACTATTCGGGGAACAGACACAGTCTTAATAGATTGGACAGCGCAAGTACTTCTATTTAAATGGGTAGAACAAAAGCCATCATAGCAGTTATTTGAGAATTGGCTTACTAGTCAAATGGAGCGTAGAGTTCTGGAGATGTTGTCGGACAGCAGTCCTGCTCCGACTCTGCTGGGGTGCAGGCCATCAGCGCGAAAAAAGCCTAGGTCGCTCCCAGAAAAGATTCCAATTATTAACAAAGAGCAGTTTCTGTTCTTTACACCATGACAATAACCATTCATTTAAAGCAAAAAGTCTACTGAACCTTTCGTGTCCTCGTCGATACGTGGGCAGCTCTAGCTGAAGTGATGGTGTTTACTACTGCCGGAGGTAAACCACCTAGAACCTCCGTGTCCCGTCCAGAGACCATACATGGAGATTACACAGATCTGGGCACTGGTGCCAGAGTGTGCCCCCTCTCTGAGAAATTAGATCCTTCCTCAGAGGAATACGCCAAGGAGGGGCTGTCGCGAGGAGCATCAGTTCTGTGAACTAAGTCCGACTGGGCCAGTATGGTGCTACTTAGAGGACCTGCTCCTCGTCCTCCCTGACCTTGCACAGCATCTGTGCGAGAAGGCTCACTGGGGGAAACGCATACTTGCATAAACCCCGAGGCCAGCTGTGTGCCAGCGCATCCGTGCCGAGAATATGTAGAACAGCTGGCAGTGGGACGTGTCCGGAAAGGCAAACAGGTCTACCTGAGCGTCCCCGAAGCGTCTCCAGATCAGCTGGACTGTCTCGGGGTGGAGTCGCCATTCTCCCAGAAGGGCAGGCTGACTTCAGAGCTTGTCGGCTGCACGATTGAGATCGTCAGGGACGTGAACGGCACAAAGCGACCTCAGATGCTTCTGACTCCAAAGGAGGAGATGGCGGGCGAGTTGCGACATGCGACGGGAGCGTAGACCTCCCTGGTGGTTGATGTACGCAACAGTCACAGTATTGTCTGTCCGGACCAGTACGTGCCTGTCGTGAAGCCTCGGTTTGAAGTGGTGCAGAGCAAGCCATACTGCCAGCAACTCTAGGCAATTGATGAGTCCCTGTCCAGGTCAAGTCATCTTTATTTATATAGCGCTTTAAACAAAAAAGATTGTGTCAAAGCAACTGAACAACAATAATTAGGAAAACAGTGTCAATAATGCAAAATGACAGTTAAAGGCAGTTCATCATTGAATTCAGTGATGTCATCATGCAGCTCAGTTCAGTTTAAATAGTATCTGTGCAATAATTTGCAATCAAGTCAACGATATCGCTGTAAATGAAGTGTCCCCAACTAAGCAAGCCAGAGGCGACAGCGGCAAGGAAGCAAAACTCCATCAGTGACAGAATGGAGAAAGAAACCTTGGGAGAAACCAGGCTCAGTTGGGGGGCCAGTTCTCCTCTGACCAGACGAAACCAGCAGTTCAATTCCAGGCTGCAGCAAAGTCAGATTGTGCAGAAGAATCATCTGTTTCCTGTGGTCTTGACCCGGTGGTCATCTGAGACAAGGTCTTTACAGGGGATCTGTATCTGGGGCTCTAGTCCTGGTCTCCGCTGTCTTTCAGGGCTGTAGAGGTCCTTTCTAGGTGCTGATCCACTATCTGGGCTGGATACTTACTGGATCCGGGTGACTGCAGTGACCCTCTGACTTGGATACAGACTGGATCTGGTGGCTACGGTGACCTCGGAATAAGAGAGAAACAGACTAATATGAGCGTAGATGCCATTCTTCTAACGATGTAGCAAGTACATCGGGTGTTATGGGAAGTGTTCCCGGGTTCCGGTTTAACTAATTAGTGCAGCCTAAAAATCCTTTAACGGATTTGGATATTAGAAGTGTATTAGTATGTTATGTGTAAGCCAGGTTAAAGAGATGGGTCTTTAATCTAGATTTTAAACTGCAAGAGTGTGTCTGCCTCCCGAACAATGTTAGGTAGGTTATTCCAGAGTTTGGGCGCTAAATAGGAGAAGGATCTGCCACCCGCAGTTGACTTTGATATTCTAGGTATTATCAAATTGCCAGAGTTTTGAGAACGGAGGGGACGTGGAGGACTATAGTGTAACAAGAGCTCATTCAAATACTGAGGTGCTAAACCATTCAGGGCTTTATAAGTAATAAGCAAGATTTTTTAAATCTATACGATGTTTGATAGGGAGCCAGTGCAGTGTTGACAGGACAGGGCTAATATGATCATACTTCCTGGTTCCAGTATGAACTCTAGCTGCTGCATTTTGAACTAACTGGAGTTTGTTTACTAAGCGTGCAGAACAACCACCCAATAGAGCATTACAATAGTCTAACCTTGAGGTCATAAACGCATGGATTAACATTTCTGCATTTGACATTGAGAGCATAGGCCGTAATTTAGATATTTTTGAGATGGAAAAATGCAGTTTTACAAATGCTAGAAACATGGCTTTCTAAGGAAAGGTTGCTATCAAATAACACACCTAGGTTCCTAACTGATGACGAAGAATTGACAGAGCAGCCATCAAGGCTTAGACAAACGTTCTAGGTCATTACATGCAGAGCTTTTAGGCCCTATAATTAACACCTCTGTTTTTTCAGAATTTAGCAGTAAGAAATTACTTGTCATCCAGTTTTTTATATCGACTATGCATTCCGTTAGTTTTTCGAATTGGTATGTTTCGCCGGGACGCGAAGAAATATAGAGCTGAGTATCATCAGCATAACAGTGAAAGCTAACACCGTGTTTCCTGATGATATCTCCCATGGGTAACATGTAAAGCGTGAAGAGTAATGGCCCTAGTACTGAGCCTTGCGGTAGCCCATACTCCACTTGTGATCGATATGATACCTCTTCATTCACTGCTACGAATTGATGGCGGTCATATAAGTACGATTTAAACCATGCTAATGCACTTCCATTAATGCCAACAAAGTGTTCTAGTCTATGCAAAAGAATAGTGTGGTCAATAGTGTCGAACGCAGAACTAAGATCCAATAGCACTAATAGAGAGATACAACCACGGTCAGATGATAAGAGCAGGTCATTTGTAACTCTAAGGAGAGCAGTCTCAGTACTATGATACGGTCTAAATCCTGACTGGAAATCCTCACAGATGCCATTTTTCTCTAAGAAGGAATATAATTGTGAGGATACTACCTTTTCTAGTATCTTGGAAAGAAAAGGGAGATTCGAGATCGGTCTATAATTAACTAGTTCTTTGGGGTCAAGTTGTGGTTTTTTTGATGAGAGGATTAATAACAGCCAGTTTGAAGGTTTTGGGGACATATCCTAATGACAATGAGGAATTCATAATAGTCAGAAGAGGATCTATGACTTCTGGAAGCACCTCTTTTAGGAGCTTAGATGGAATAGGGTCTAACATACATGTTGTTGGTTTAGATGATTTAACAAGTTTATACAGTTCTTCCTCTCCTACAGAATGAGTGGAACTGTTCCTCAGGGGATCTATAGTGCACTGTCTGATGTGATACTGTAGCTGATGGCTGCATGGTTACAATTTTATCTCTAATAGTATCGACTTTAGAAGTAAAGTAGTTCATAAAGTCATTACTGCTGTGATGTTGAGAAATGTCAACACTTGTTGATGCTTTATTTTTCGTTAATTTAGCCACTGTATTGAATAAATACCTGGGGTTATGTTTGTTTGAGACGAAAAGTAATCAGATTTAGCAGTTTTTAATGCTTTTCTGTAAGATAGGTTACTTTCCCTCCAAGTAATACGAAATACTTCTAGTTTTGTTTTCCTCCAGCTGCGCTCCATTTTCCGGGCTGCTCTCTTTAGGGTGCGAGTGTGCTCATTACACCACGGTGTCAAACTGTTTTCCTTAACCTTCCTTAAGCGTAAAGGAGCAACTGTATTTAAAATGCTAGAAAAGAGAGAGTCCATAGTTTCTGTTACATCATCAAGTTGTTCTGAGGTTTTGGATATGCTAAGGAATTGGGATACATCAGGAAGATTACTTACAAAGCAGTCTTTTGTGGTAGAAGTGATGGTTCTACCATACTTGTAACAAGAAGTGGAATTTGCAGTTTTAGCTATATGAAGTTTGCACAAAACTAAATAATGATCTGAGATATCATCGCTTGGCTGCATAATTTCAACACCATCAACATCAATTCCATGTGACAGTATTAAATCTAGAGTATGATTTCTACAATGAGTAGGTCCTGAGATGTGTTGTCTAACCCCAATAGAGTTCAGAATGTCTATAAATGCTGATCCCAATACATCTTTTTCTTTATCAACATGGATATTAAAATCACCAACCAATTAAAACTTTATCTGCAGCCAGCACTAACTCGGATGTAAAATCAGCAAACTCTTTAATAAAGTCTGTATGGTGCCCTGGTGGCCTGTATACAGTAGCCAGTACAAACATCACAGGGGATTTATCATTAACATTTGTTTCTCTGGATAATGTTATATTAAGCACCAATACTTCAAACGAGTTTATACTTGAAGCCTGCCCTCTGAGAAATCCTGAAAACATTGTTATAAATTGAAGCAACACCTCCCCCTTTACCTTTTGGACGTGGCTCATGTTTATAACAGTAATCTTGGTGTGTAGACTCATTTAAAGTAATGTAATCATCAGGTTTTAGCCAGGTTTCTGTCAAACAGAGTGCATCTAGGTTATGATCAGTGATCATATTATTTACAAAAAGTGCTTTCGTAGAAAGGGACCTGATATTCAATAAGCCAAGCTTTATCATTTGTTTATCCGTATTGCCTCTGTTTTTTATTTGTTGAACCTCAATTAAATTGTTGCTCTTAAATTGGTTTGGACGTTTTTTTTGTATTTTTCTAGCCCGGGGAACAGACACAGTCTCTATAGTGTGATATCTAGGTGAAAGAGTCTCTATGTGCTGAGAATTAACTGACTTCTGTGACTGGAGGCGGCTAGCAGACGGTCGGTTTAGCCAGTCTGTCTGCTTCCTGACCTGGGCCCCAGTTAGTCAAGTACAAACTCTAAGACTATGTGCCATATTTCTAGAAAGAAGAGTGGCACCACCCCAGGAGGGATGAAGACCATCTCTTTTCAACAGGTCAAGTCTGCCCCAAAAGCTTGTCCAATTGTCTATGAAACCTATGTTATTTTGCGGGCACCACTTAGACATCCAGCCATTGAGTGATAACAATCTGCTATGCATCTCATTACCACGGTAAGCAGGGAGGGGACCAGAGCATATTACAGTGTCTGCCATCATGCTTGCAAGTTCACACACCTCTTTAATGTTATTTTTAGTGATCTCCGACTGGCGAAGTCAAACATCATTAGCACCGCCATGAATAACAATCTTACTGTATTTACGTTTAGCATTAGCCAGCACTTTTAAATTTGCTAAGTTGTCAGGCGCTCTGGCTCCCGGTAAACATTGGACTATGGTGGCTGGTGTCTCTATTTTCACATTCTGTACAATAGAATCACCAATAACTAGAGCACTTTCACCAGGTTTCTCAGTGGGTGCATCACTGAGTGGGGAGAACCTGTTTAATGTTTTGATCGGAACAGAAGAGTGGTGTTTAGACCCACGACTATGCCGCCTCACAGTCACCCAGTTGCCCTGCTGCAAAGGCCCTGTTACTGGAACCGAACAATGTACAGGACTCCCTGAGCTAGACGCATCCAAAGCCGTATCTAGGGCCCTCACATTCTTACTGTCCTCAATTAAAGTTTGGATGCGTGTCCTCTAATTCTGAAATCTTCTCTGTCAGCCTAACTATTTCCCTGCATTTATCACATGTGAATCCCTCATCACCGACAGAGATAGATAAACTATACATGTGGCAAGCAGTGCAAATAACAATAGCAGGAGAAGCCATTACTCACCGTGCTTGATGAAAGATTCTTACCACAGTTGTTTGATGAACTTGTGAAAACTGGAGAGAGAGTAACGAGAGAGAGGAGAGGAGGAAAGAAAACAGCGATAGGCACAAATGGAAACGCTAATGACAAGCTAACGAGTGCTAACGCGATGCAGGTGCACTGCACTCGCGGATTTAAAATAAAAGTGAACGATCAAATTAATCAGATTAGATTGATAGATAATATCAGAAATATGGTGGGAATTAAGTTATATTTTATCACTTTAAACAACAGAGAGTGATAGTAATATAAAGATTCTACAGAAAAACAAAGCTACACGGAGCTACGATCACAAAACAGCAGCACGGCAAGCAGGAAGCAGGAATAACACTGTCCAACAGCGACACCCACAGCGACACCCACAGGTAGGAGGATCCCACAGGTAGGAGGAAGCTGCATGCCCGTTGCACATGGCACCCCAGCCGATGGCAGAGGCATCTGTTGAAACAACAACATGCCTGGACACTTGCACTAGGGGAACCCCTGCCAGTAGAAAAGCAAGGTCCGACCGCGGGCTGAAGGTTTGGTGGCAGGACGGGGTAACCAAGACCCGGTGCGTGTCGTGTTGTCATGTCCATCTCGGGACTCAATCGTGAAGCCAACGCTGAAGCGGTCTCATGTGAAGCAATCTAAGCAGCTTGACAGCGGCAGCAGATGCCATATGCCCCAGGAGCCTCTGAAACTGTTTCAGTGGAACCGCCTTCCTGCCCCGAAATGACTCCAGGCAGTTCAGCATCGACCGAGCGCACTCTGTCGAGAGACGCGCTGTCAGGTCGACCGAGTCAAACTCGACACCGAGAAAAGAGATCCTCTGCACAGGGGAAAGTTTGCTCTTTTCCCAGTTGACCTGAAGCCCCAACCGGCTGAGGTGGCTGAGTACCACGTCCCTGTATTCGCACAACTGAGCACGGGACTGGGCCAATATAAGCTAGTCGTCAAGGTAGTTGAGAATGCGAATGCCTGTTTCCCTCAAGGGAACGAGGGCTGCCTTCACGACCTTGGTGAAGACATGAGGCGACAGGGACAGCCCGAAGGGGAGGACCTTGTATTTATATTGATGTCCCTGCAAACACAATCGAGCACAATAGATGCGTGCTTCATTTATGTTGGATGGAGGGGCTGTATCTAGTCCTTCGCCAGCAGCAGCAGTGGTGCGACTCTTACCTGGCTCCACGATTGGACAGGGGGCACGTGAGAAGGCAGAGCATCCTCGAACCAGGCCCTGCTGCCCGCTGGCGAAAGGAGAGGGGGACGGGAGTGTAGAGGCTGCGCCATGTGCACCACCATCCTGGCCCTCTTGAGACCCAGAGAAAAGGGAAATTCCCTTTTATTGAAAGTTTGGGTACCACTTGCTGGGAAGCCAATGGCGGAACAAAACAAAAAGGAAACAAAAGATTCTCCACCCGGCCTTCCTCCGGGGGAAGGAGCAGTACCGTCACCATCTCCTGAAGAGCAGGATCCTGAGACTCCAGGTCGCCCGTCTCAGGGGCACCACTTGCCCTGGTGCTTTATGGGCGGGATCGGGGCAGAGACGGGATGCATCGCTTTCCTGGTGCCAGCTCCATGCCGTGGCCATGAAGGCTGCTGCTGAGGCCGGGCTGGAGTGGAGGTGGAAGCAGCAGGAGGGCGCCCTCTATGATGAGCAAGGGGAGGGGCTGCGACCGGCGGCTGGGTGACGGCAGCAGCGGGCCGCCGGGGCAGGATGTGTATGATAGCTTCTGTCTGCTTCTGCGCGGAAGAGAACTGTTGGGCGAAGCTCTCCACCGCATCGCCGAAGAGGCCAGCCTGGGATATTGGAGAGTCCAAGAAGCGGTGCTTGTCGGACTCCCTCATATCTGCCAGGGTAAGCCAAAGGTGGCGTTCTTGGACCACCAGCGTGGACATCGTCTGACCCAGGGACCGCGCCGTGTCTTTCGTTGCCCGTAGCTCCTGCATCACACCTGGGTCAGAACTACCCTTGTGTAGCTGCTTGGCCTGGTAGACCTGCAGGAGGGCCATGGCGTGCAGGGCAGAGGCGGCCTGTCCAGCAGCTCCATAAGCCTTGGCCATCAGCGCGGACGAGAATTTACAGGCCCTGGACGAGAGGTGTGGATTACCCCACCAGGCGGTAGTGCTTTGCGTGCAAAGCTGCATCGCAATAGCGTGCTCAACTGGGGGGATCTCCACATACCCCTTAGCTGCCCCGCCGTCGAGGGTAGTGAGGACAGAGGAGGCACTAGATCTGTTCCGGGCAGAAAAAGGTGCCCTCCAGGACCTAGTAACCTCCTTATGCACTTCCGGGAATAATGCACCTCCATCCAGCCTTGAACGTTCGGGAGATGAAGGGGGCTTCCATGGCAATCCGACGCTCTCGGGGGCCCAGGCAAGCATAGCAGTCAGCTCTGGATCTGACTCGGGCAACGCCACTCTTCCAGAAGGAGGCAACGCAGCCGAATCCTAATCTCCAGAGCCTAGCTCGTCCCCCAATGCAGTGATCGACTCGCTCGGCAGGAAAGCCCTCACTGTAATCCTCAGATCACCCTAGCCATGAGCCGAGATATCCCTCCTCTTGAAGGAGGATCTAGAACGGGGCAAGGGGAGGGGGACTCCTCCTCATTTGAGGAAGAGGAGCCTTGATCACAACACCACGATGGTCATTTTCCCACAAGGAGAACATGACTTATCCATGAACGCTGCCTCAGCATGCTCGAGCGATCATGACCATCAGATGGAGCCAGGAAGCGACCACATCCAGAAATGCATGAGTGGAAAGACATCTTTAAAAAGACGCCCCGTCACTCGTGGAGCTCTTTTAGTATTTTCTCTCAAAGGTGATTTGTCTCTCTAGCAAGATCCCAATTCGTCAGTCACTGACATAACGTTGAACGTGACTGACTGAAAGGGAACCCTACTCCTATATCAAGTTAGTCACTATCCATGTGTAAAGTGCTGAAAAGATAACACTGTCAACCTCATTGGTGAAGAAAAGCCAACCGTTTTTTACAATACCTAATGTTTAAAAGCAGTTTTAATAACAGGAAAATTTAGAAACAACGTTTGTTTCAGCTGTTGTAACTTCATCAGGTCACATGATCTGGAAGTTTAACAGATTTGTATGACTGAAAAATTCTGTAAAAATACACAAATTATTTTTTTGGCGATCCGACTCGTGTATGGTGGAAAGGAAATGCAGGTTAACAAATGAGATCAGTTGTGACATCATCAGGTCACATGACCAGGAAGTTTAATAGATTTGTATGACGGAAAAATTCTGTAAAAATACACAAATTATTATTTTGGCGAGCTGACTTATATATGATTTAATAGATTTGTATGACAGAAAAATTCTGTAAAAATACACGAATTATTCTTTTGGCGATCCGACTTGTGTATGATGGAAAGGAAATGCAGGTGAACAAATAAGATCTGTATTAAAGACTCCTGTAAGAGGGGCTTTTATTATGAAACCAGAATCGTTATAGTACTACGTTAGGGGGCAGTGTAGTTTGTTGAGCTGCCGCTGTTTGCTGTGTTCGTGTGATCTGTCCATGCCATCAGCTGCAAGGATGATGCTTCCAGTTTGTTTGTAGGGATTGTTGCAGATTTTAGGTGTTAGTCATTGACCACAAAGTAAGCCTATTTTATTTATATTTGTGTTCGCAGTGATCGCTACAGTGTTATATGCATTTGTACCATATGAATATGCCTAGACATGTCCTGTAACGATCGTTCTGTAGTGTTCCGATCGGGAATATTATTCAACGTGTGATTATTTATTCTTTATATATGGGGCGCCGTTTGTAAAGCGGCTCACACTGAAAATAACAGCAACATTTTGTCACATTTAGCTTCAAACAATGTTTAAAAAACTGGTATGAATTTTTGACGGTCATTTTTTAGCACATTTACAACAATATTTGTCAACTTAGAGATATTTTGAATAGTTAAATCTAAATATTAAATGTTACACTTAAATGTTAAATCTAAATGCTAAATCTAAATCTTAATGTTAACTCTAAATCTAAATGTTAAATTTAAATGTTAAATCTAAATCTAAATCTAAATGTAAAATCACTTTGACCGAATGTTATGTCCTCACTCATCATGTCATCACTCTGTCATCATTGTATTTGAGGAGTAGGCTAGTGTCACTTTTATGAAAAGTGTCATCACGCCCGCCCCTGACCAGGTACGGTAACTGTTAACGTTACTGTCGTTCAAAATGTCCAACGAATCGGCGTTAGCAGAGAGCATCAGCAGAGCCGTCCTGGCAGCTATTAAAAATGTTTCAACAACGACAGCAACCGCCTCAGTGATGATGAGTGAGGACATAACATTCAGTCAAAGTGAGACCCCTCGTGGCAGGCTATTATGGCTACAGGTCATCATAAGTCCCGCACTTTTCATAAAAGTGACACTAGCCTACTCTTCAAATACAGTTTTATAGGTAATTGTTTGTTATTTTATTTTGTTATTATTGAGATTATACTTGTCTTAGAGTCAATTTCCCCGGAAGAGATGGTTTTTATTCGTTACTTATTTGATGCGATGCTATAAACACACACTGACCTCCTCGAGCTTTTATTTTGGCACTTCCGGTTATCGGCATTTTGAATTTCCATATTAGTTAAATATTTAGTTTAACCCGAAACATTTAGATTCAACATTTATATTTAGATTTAGATTTAAAATTTAGATTTAACATTTAGATTTAGATTTAACATATAGATTTTACATTTAGATTTTACATTTATATTCAGATTTGTCATTTACTTTTCATAAAAGTGACACTAGCCTACTCTTCAAATACAGTTTGAGTTTTTACATTTATATTTACATTTAGATTTAACATTTATGTTAAGTTTTTGTTTTTAGATTTAGATTTTGATTTTTATTTGTATTTTTTATTTGTTATTTTTGTGTTTTTAATATTTGTTAAATTTTATAAATATTGTTGTATATGTTTTGAATATTTTTGTTTTGACAAATATTGTTGTAAATGTGCTAAAAAGTTCATACCAGTTTTTTAAACATTGTTTGTTATTTTCAGCGTGAGCCGCTTTACAAACGACGCCCCATACTTTATAAAGATGTACTGTAAGTCAGTGTTGTGATGTCTTAATGACGTGATGTTGTTCTGTTAAACTGCTACAATACCAAACGAGTGATTAGCGTTCAGTTTATGTAAATGTTACTCATATGCACCACGATTCCATCCATATATGGGAGCTTTATGTGCATAGGGACAAATGATCACTCATGACTTGTAGTTTTCTGTGAAATATCAGGTCTCCCTTCATTTAACTGTATGTTCAGTAGAGAAATGCCAATTATGTGAATTATGAATACTTTGGTTTCATTATGTAACAGTAAATGTTACTATTGTTTATATACAGTATATCTTATAGTTTAATCATTTCTTTATTGTACTTATTTTTGCAGACTATCTACACCTTATCTTGTACATCTGTGGCTCTTCCTTTTTCTCTACCAATACACCAACGAAAGCTAATCATCGGTCTCCTCATTATTGGTTCTCTGACTGGCACCCAGGGGGGTTTACCCATCCATTACCAGATCAGAACCTAACAGTCCCAAAGTCTCTCCAACAAGATCAGTTGTGATGTAATGAACCTAACAGTCCCAAAGTCTCTCCAACAAGGTATGACAGAAAAATTCATTACGAATACAAATATTAATCTTTTGGCGATCAGACTCATGTATGATGGAAAAAAAATGCAGGTTAACAAATGAGAGCAGTTGTGACATCATCAGGTCACATGACCAGGAAGTTTAACAAAAGAAGAATTGTGAAAAATTCCGTAAAAATACAACAATTCTTCTTTTGGCGATCCGACTCATGTATGATGGAAAGGAAATGCTGTCTAAAAACAATTGTCAGTTGTGACGTCATCAGGTCACATGACCAGGAAGTTTAATAGATTTGAATGACGGAAAAATTCTGTAAAAATACAACAATTCTTCTTTTGGCGATCTGACCTGATTCGTGTATGATGGAAAGTAAATGCAGGTTAACAAATGAGACCAGTTGTGACATCATCAGGTCACATGACCAGGAAGTTTAATAGATTTGTATGACGGAAAAATTCATTACAAATACATGTTATGTCTTGTCATATCTTGTTCTTTCTTTTTACTCTGTTTCCCTCTGCTGGTCTTTTTAGGTTACTTTCTCTTTCCCCAGCTGTTCTTCATCTTATCTGACTACCTCGTTTACTCTCTTCCCACCTGTTCCCTTTTCCCCTCTGATTACTCCCCTATTTCTCCCTCTGTTTTCGCTGCCTCCTTTGTCAGATTCTCGTTTGTGTTTCTCTCGCAAGAAGCAGACGACTATCCTGTCAGTCTCCGCACTAGTCCCGTTCAGTCTTGTCCTGTTGAGACCTGCCTGGTAACCCTTCCTGTTCTCTGTTTATCGCCTTCACATTTGTATTCTGTCCAGTTTTTCCTGATGCCGAGAGAGAACCATCCATCCCTGTCTGCCCGCTACCCGCGTCCGCTTTAAGAGACCTGCGGTCGGTCGCCGCTATCACTGCAGACCCAGGCCCCGTCCACACCGAGTCGGAGCTTACCCCAATCCGATCTTTTTTTTTCCTCGTCTCAAGAAATATCCGCGTCCACACGAAACCACTAAATGATGTAGTATACATGCCAGACCAGTATGTGGCACTGTAATTCTGCCACAGAGATACACTAAAAACGGAGAAGAAGACTTTTGGACTATGCTCATAAACCTTGCGCGTGGTACACAAATGAGCATGGAACAATACATTTATTAATCTGTGTTAATGTTAGTTAATAAAATGACAATCGTTCAGTGTTTGTTCATGTTTTTGTTGCTGTTACGTGACGTAGAGGTGTCTGACTGGGGGGGGAGACGTGGGTTGATGACGTCATCGTTTCAGAAAATATACGGATAAGCCGTCCAGACGAAAACGCAAAGGCGGCGTTTTTCAGATTTATCCCACTTTGGGACCCGGTTTCAAAAAATAGCGGTTTCACCTTACGAAAATGCCAGATCCGTGTGGATGAAACGCCTATCCGATAAAAAATTTGTGCGTATTTCACAGAAACGCGTCTCCGTGTGGACGGAGACCCAGACTACAGCCAAAGGGGCCTTTTCAAGTCACCTGCTGTCATTTCTGTTTTGTTTTCTATCACCCTCTCTGCGGTTTGCTAAGTTGCCTTTTTCTCTCAGAAGAACATTTGAGTTTCACATTGTTGATTACCGGAGTTTACATTAAAGACTCTATTTTTGTTCAATCACATTTGGGTCCTCTCTTACCTCGTTAACAATACAACAATTATTCTTTTGGCGATCCAACTCATGTATGATGAAAAGGAAATGCAGGTTTACAAATGAGACCAGTTGTGACATCATCAGGTCACATGACCAGGAAGTTTAATAGATTTGAATTATTCTTTTGGCGATCCAACTCATGTATGATGAGACTTGTGAAGACTCATGTAGAAATGCAGGTTAACAAATGAGAGCAGTTGTGACATCATCAGGTCACATGACCAGGAAGTTTAATAGATTTGTATGAAAGAAAAATTCATTACAAATACAACAATTATTCTTTTGGCGATCCGACTCGTGTATGATGGAAAGGAAATGCGTGTTAACAAAAGAGACCAGTTGTGACATCATCAGGTCACATGACCAGGAAGTTTAACCCTCTGGAGTCGACTCACGCAAATACGCGTTTTGTGGCATATTCTCCTGATAAGACCGAAAAGAACTGAAATTACACTTTCAGTTTTGATCGTACAGATAAGAGAAATACATCAATCAAATCTATAAAGTGTCTACTTTTATTTCTATACACACATAAATACAACAAAACTTTGTGCATTTATAAAATAAAAAAAACAAACAGAGTGCGCTGTCTGCCGCCTTGCTTCTGTGTGATCTTCATTTAGAAACGCGTCATATTGTGCATTTATAAAATAAAAAAAACAAACAGAGTGCGCTGTCTGCCGCCTTGCTTCTGTAGCTTTACATGCCTACTTATAAACTGAGCAAGTCTTAAACAAATCTTAAACGAGTCGAAAACAAATATTATTTGATAAAGTAATCCACATGAAAACAACGTGATGTCCAGTCTTTTCACGTCTCCCTTCATTATATCTAATGCGACCACGCCCACGTGCTTATTATGTGTTATTTTCATTTAGAAACGCGTCATATCTCGCAGCGGGTAATCATCCACATCAGAGCAAACAAAGCAGCGAGACTGTTCTTCATGGTTTTTAAATGTTACTGTTCATGACGCGCTGAGAGGAATAAGACATAATTCACCTCAATAAGACCGCTGAGAGGAATAAGATTTGGATTACCCTCAGAAAGAAGAATGAAGCGGCTTGATCAGAAACATGAATAAGTCTTTTTTATTATTAATTTACTTGTAGTAGTTTTCATATAGCTTGTACACATTTTATTAGTTAGACTTTTTCCAAAATATAATTCCTGACTAAATGTATAATCAAGTGAAACATTATGAAGTTTCATTTACATCATCTCAATGTTTCATGATGCCAGGATGTTTTTTTTTATGTTCTAACATATAACATAGACAGCAATAAGATATAAAAGTAATATGAGGTATGTGCCAGGTATGTGATGTTCATTTATATATTTCAACATGACACAATACCAGTCAAAACTTTTGAAGAGTAAGCATTTTTTATGTTTTTTGGAGAATTCTCTTCTGCTCACCAAACCTGCATTTATTTGAACCAAAATACAGAAAGTTGCATTTGCTAAAGCAGTAATATTTTGAAATAGTTTTACTATTTTAAATAACTGCTTTCTATTTGAATATATTTAAAAATTTAACTTAATCCTGTGATCAAATCTAAATTCAGCATCATTACTCCAGTCTTACTCCAAATGTAACAATATACACTATACCATTCAAAAGCTGGGAGTCAGTATATATAGAAATTAAAACTTTTATTTAGCACACAAGTGATGATAAATACAATAACCATGTTACAAACGATGCTGTTCTTTCAATTAATTAAAAAAAATATAATAATAATAATAATAATGTTTTTTGAGTAGCAAATCAGAATATTAGAATGATTTCTGAAGGAGTAATGATGCTAAAAATTCAGCTTTAAAATTCAGCTTTTATTTTTCCTAATAAACTGTTTAACTGCACTCGCAAGTGAATCTCAAGTTATTTGGTGGGATATTTTATTATTTTCTAAATAAACTACAAACATAAAAATATATACCTTTTTTTTCCCTCACATTCTTTATTGTAACTCTTCCCTCTCAGTCACACATCTGACTGAAAGGCTCATTATGCGGGCTTTTGTCTTCTCAGGTGTGAATCACACTTATATTCATGGTCAATCATGCCTACTCGCATATGCCCTTTTGAAACAAAAAGTGTCTTAGAAAATTTAAATCAATCTATTGTTTTCTGTGAGCGAGTAAACAAGATGATTTTCACACCATTTTGAAGCAAAAATTCTAGGCTACAAGGTCCATGTCTTGTGAACAAATGTTCTGTAGGTGTTTTAGGACCTTATTTCAGTGACAAAATTGTAGTTTTTCACTAACCACGCATAAACGTTGTTTTCTCAAAAACACAATCATGTACATACATGCTATTCACATATTATTGTAGCCCAGTTTGTACTGATTACAGTGTTATTAGGCTTTAGCCATGTATATGTTTATAAGCAACTGAAAAAAGCACAAAAGTCAGGGGATGTCAAAACTTCTCCAGGCCCCCAAAACCCCTTATACCTCAGAGGGTTAACTGGTACGGTGATGATTAGATCATATGCCTGATTCCAGAGCCCCAGGCACTGAATAAGCATTCAGTTTAAATTGATAAGCGATTCTGGGAGTTCATTATGGTGCAGTTGGGCAAGTAGTTTAAGGCACCATGAAATCTAAAATGAGGATAGTTCGAAGTGTACATCTCTTAGTCATGACCTAGTGTAAGAGCATGACATTAAATAGCAGCGGACAATTGCAGTTTAGACAATGTACAGTACTTTGTTGTACATTTTAGTTGATTTAGTTCAAATGTTTTAAAATGTTGTTGATGTTCTTTTACTAACTGTTTTCACAAGTTGGCAAATGTATGCCAAATGTAACAATTAGTAATTGTTAATTATAGTTGAAGAATAAGGGTGTTTGGTCTTATGTATGTCACTGGTGTTACTGTGTGTTTTTTTCTGTCACATTCTATAAAATTAAGGGTGTTTGGTCTTATGTATGTCACTGGTGTTACTGTGTGTTTTTTTAAGATGTAAAAGGATTGCATCATTACTTCTTTATAACTGTGTTTTTTTTTTTTTTTCATTGTTATAGCAAATACATGGTTGTGCAAATGAACTAACATCATTCAATCACACTTTTAACAAACCTGATTATAAAATAAATAAAACATAATCTTATTTATTGCATTATCATTATTTTTATGTAACTCTGACTACATGTGCTGAAAAAAAAGAGAAATATTTCGTAAAAACTGGATTGGTTTTAATATGGATTGGTTAATACCAGTGACAAAAAAGGGTACATGCGGTCTTTAAATAAATATCAGGGTTTCCGTGGGGTCATAAAAAGTCATAAATTTAACAATAAGAATTTAAGGCCATAAAAAGTCATAAAAACGTCCGGATTTTCCAAACAAGGTCATAAAAAACATTTAGCCACGTCTTAAATTGATATGCTCGTCCATTAATTTGTTCTTCCATCAAAATGCGCTCGCGGCGGCCTGTTGTAGTTCTGTATGAGGAATCTGGGTGGTATCACACTGGTATCACAGTGTTATAGAAGTGTTAGGTAAATGCGGGGTCATTGAGGCTTGTCGTTGAAACTTTCACAGAAACCCGCGCAAACTCTGAACATACTGTATCATACTGACTCACTGCTTAGTTTAATTAAAATCATCCTGGCTATCACAATTGGAAAATGTACCTTTAACGATCTATGGTTCGAAGACGGTGCGTTTAGTAGCTGGCTCAAGCCCGTCACTTACAATCGGTATCAAGCCTATTGCACTCTGTGTAAGAAGACGTTGGAGCTGTCTAGTTTAGGCATAAAAGCCTTGAAGTCGCATGCAAAGTCGGAAAAGCACATCGTTGCTGTAAAAGGCCTGCAGCGGGTGCGGGCGATCCGTCAGTTTTGTTCGGCTCCGTCACTAACGTTACCTGGTCCAAGTACAGCGCGGGATTCCGTTTCTGTCGCATCCAGTGCCACACACAGTGGTTTCGGATCAACCTCCACACTGAAAGCGGAGGTCCTGTGTGTGTTGAATACTGTGACCAAACACCAGTCGTACAACCGGAACGAGGATATTGCCGAACTTTTACGAACAATGTTCCCAGACTCTGACATAGCCAAAAGATAAGTGCGGGAAAGATAAGACCTCATACATCACCCGGTTTGGCTTGGCAGATTATATTAAAAAAGACCTCATCTCCAAGGTCTCGGGGCCTTATGTTTGATGAAAGCTTAAATCACACAAGTAAGAAGAAACAGCTGGACATACATGTTCAGTTCTGGAATGACGACAAGGTGCATTCCCGGTACCTGGGATCACACTTCATTGGCCATTCCACGGCCCAGGATTTGCTAAAGCACTTTAAAGTAAGTAATTAAAGTTTAATATTTAAAACAAATATGATTTCTAATGCTGCATGTAATATTTGAAATAATTTCATCTTCAAACCTACGACTATGAATAGCCTAAAACCTGTGTTTGATCCATTTATTCAAACCAATTTGGAGAGTAGGAAAACCGTTATATAATAATATATGTTAATGGTCTCTACTCTGCACCATTCTAGCCATACTCTTTTGAGAAAATAGAAAAATAACTATATATAATATAACTATATATAATCTAAATCTTTTAATTTGTTTAATCAATTGCATGGTGTGGTTTTATTTTCAGAAACAGCCCACATGGATAACTTGAATAGAAACAGACATGTAGGCCTAGTCAAACATTATACTTGCTTGAACTTGAAAAGTGCAAAAGTGTGTGTGTGTGTGTGTGTGTGTGTGTTATCAATTAAGTGGTATATTTATTTATCTTCATCTTTTTATTGTTTTCCCTCAAGGAGTGTGTGCAGCACCTGAATCTCAGCAGGCTGGTCTCTGTATCGATGGATGGGCCCAATGTAAATTTAAAGTTCTTTGAGCTTCTCCAATCCAACTTAAATGAAATGTATGGGGGTGCTCAGCTGGAGAAATTGGCTGAGCTGAAAAAGGTTGAGGAGGAGATCACCATTAAATGAGACGAACTGAGAAAAAATGTAGACAGACACTGACTGACTTGTTATTTTGGAAAGTAATGCCATAAAATAATTGTTAATTTACAATGTTACTTTACAATGTTACAATTGTTAAGTGTTCCTGTGTTCTTGATACTCAAGAAAAAGAAGGCGAAGGCTTCAGTTTTTTAATCCTAAGTAAGAAATAATAGAATTACTCTTTAAATAATAAAACTTGTTACTTTCAATGAAAGTCAATAATAAAAAAAAGACTTTTGAAAGGAATTTTAATGACTGAAGTTATTTATCATAATTTGTGTAGGTCATAAATTCAAATCATAATGGTCATAAAAAGGTCTTAAAAAGTCTTAAATTTGATTGATTAAACCCTGCAGAAACCCTGAAATATACAAAATAATAATAATAATAATAATTAAGCTGTCATTTATGTGTATTCATAAAATCAAAAGGTAATCTAATAATGTGGTCTAAATTTAAATTAAAAAATAAATAAATTTTAAAACATCTTCCCATACCAAAAGTGGACGTTCCTGTAGAATGACCTATATATACTGTATAATTTTTTTAAATGTATATATATATATATATATATATATATTATATATATATATATATATATATATATATATATATATATATATATATATATATACAGGTACATCTTAATAAATTAAAATGTCGTGGAAAAGTTCATTTGTTTCAGTAATTCAACTCAAATTGTGAAACTTGTGTATTAAATAAATTCAGTGCACACAGACTGAAGTAGTTTAAGTCTTTGGTTCTTTTAATTGTTATGATTTTGGCTCACATTTAACAAAAAAACACAATTCACTATCTCAACAAATCAGAATATGGTGACATGCCAATCACCTAATCAATTCAAAAAACCTAAAAAACCTGGTATAATGAGCACACTCGCACCCTAAAGAGAGCAGCCCGGAAAATGGAGCGCAGCTGGAGGAAAACAAAACTAGAGGTATTTCGTATTGCTTGGAGGGAAAGTAACCTATTTTACAGAAAAGCATTAAAAACTGCAAAATCTGATTACTTTTCGTCTCTTTTAGAAGAAAACAAAACATAACCCCAGGTATTTATTCAATACAGTGGCTAAATTAACGAAAAATAAAGCATCAACAAGTGTTGACATTTCCCAACATCACAGCAGTAATGACTTTATGAACTACTTTACTTCTAAAGTTGATACTATTAGAGATAAAAATTGTAACCATGCAGCCATCAGCTACAGTATCACATCAGACAGTGCACTATAGATCCCCTGAGGAACAGTTCCACTCATTCTCTACTATAGGAGAGGAAGAATTGTAAGATCATCTAAATTGTTATTATAATTATATAATTAATTGTTAAATCATCTAAACCAACAACATGTATGTTAGACCCTATTCCATCTAAGCTCCTAAAAGAGGTGCTTCCAGAAGTCATAGATCCTCTTCTGACTATTATTAATTCCTCATTGTTATTAGGATACATCCCCAAAACCTTCAAACTGGCTGTTATTAAACCTCTCATCAAAAAACCACAACTTGACCCCAAAGAACTAGTTAATTATAGACCGATCTCGAATCTCCCTTTTCTGTCCAAGATACTAGAAAAGGTAGTATCCTCACAATTATATTCCTTCTTAGAGAAAAATGGCATCTGTGAGGATTTCCAGTCAGGATTTAGACAGTATCATAGTACTGAGACTGCTCCCCTTAGAGTTACAAATGACCTGCTCTTATCATCTGATCGTGGTTGTATCTCTCTATTAGTGCTATTGGATCTTAGTGCTGCGTTCGACACTATTGACCACACTATTCTTTTGCATAGGCTAGAACACTTTGTTGGCATTAATGGAAGTGCATTAGCATGGTTTAAATCGTACTTATATGACCGCCAACAATTCGTAGCAGTGAATGAAGAGGTATCATATTGTTCACAAGTGCAGTATGGAGTACCTTAAGGCTCAGTACTAGGGCCGTTACTCTTCACGCTTTACATGTTACCCTTGGGAAATATCATCAGGAAACACGGTGTTAGCTTTCACTGTTATGCTGATGATACTCAGCTCTATATTTCTTCGCGGCCCGGTGAAACATACCAATTTGAAATGGAAACGGAATGCATAGTCGATATAAAAAATTGGATGACAAGTAATTTCTTACTGCTAAATTCTGAAAAAACAGAGGTGTTAATTATAGGACCTTAAAGCTCTGCATGTAATGACCTAGAATGCTGTCTAAGATTTGATGGCTGCTCTGTCAATTCTTCGTCATCAGTTAGGAACCTAGGTGTGCTATTTGATAGCAACCTTTTCTTAGAAAGCCACGTTTCTAGCATTTGTAAAACTGCATTCTTCCATCTCAAAAATATATCTAAATTACGGCCTATGCTCTCAATGTCAAATGCAGAAATGTTAATTCATGTGTTTATGACCTCAAGGTTAGACTATTGTAATGCTCTATTGGGTGGTTGTTCTGCACGCTTAGTAAACAAACTCCAGTTAGTCCAAAATGCAGCAGCTAGAGTTCTTACTAGAACCAGGAAGTATGATCATATTAGCCCGGTCCTGTCAACACTGCACTGGCTCCCTATCAAACATGTGTATAGATTTTAAAATCTTGCTTATTACTTATAAAGCCCTGAATGGTTTAGCACCTCAATATTTGAACGAGCTCTTGTTACATTATAGTCCTCCACGTCCGCTGCGTTTCTCAAAACTCTGGGAATTTGATAATCCCTAGAATATCAAAGTCAACTGCGGGTGGCAGATCCTTCTCCTATTTAGCGCCCAAACTCTGGAATAACCTACCTAACATTGTTCGGGAGGCAGACACACTCTTGCAGCTTAAATCTAGATTAAAGACCCATCTCTTTAACCTGGCTTACACATAACATACTAATACACTTCTAATATCCAAATCCGTGATACACCTAGAAAGGACCTCTACAGCCCTGAAAGACAGCGGAGACCAGGACAACTAGAGCCCCAGAGACAGATCCCCTGTAAAGACGACCACCGGGACAAGACCATAGGAAAACAGATGATTCTTCTGCTCAATCTGACTTTGCTGCAGCCTGGAATTGAACTGCTGGTTTCGTCTGGTCAGAGGAGAACTGGCCCCCCGACTGAGCCTGGTTTCTCCTAAGGTTTTTTTTCTCCATTCTGTCACCGATGGAGTTTTGGTTCCTTGCCGCTGTCGCCTCTGGCTTGCTTAGTTGGGGACACTTCATTTACAGCGATATCGTTGACTTGATTGCAAATTATTGCACAGATACTATTTAAACTGAACTGAGCTGCATGATGACATCACTGATTTCAATGATGAACTGCCTTTAACTGTCATTTTGCATTATTGACACACTGTTTTCCTAATTAATGTTGTTCAGTTACTTTGACGCAATCTTTTTTGTTTAAAGTGCTATATAAATAAAGGTGACTAAAATATGTGTAAGAGAGAATTGTATATCTCCTATCCAGCGTTCAGGCACTATGTCCTTAGCAAGGGTAGTGGGGTTATGGCGTTAGTTATCTCCTGGTGCCTTCGTGACGTTTTTTCATATGGTTGTAACGGCCGCAAACAACTCTGAAATTGTACTTTGCTGTTAGTTGCTACTAGATTGAGTGTCACTGGCAACAATTTCAGTCGACTTTTTAGCAACACACTCCTCAAATATCCGCCTGTGGTGCTTTTTTAAGTGCTGGTGGAGGTTTGTTGTATTCCCTCGTGTTGTGGCAACAATTCTGCGACAGCTCTTACAAATTACCCTTTTTTGTTCGGGGTCTGTCACTTCAAAGCCAAAATAATCCCATATTACAGACGAGCTGTTTTTCTTTGATATCAATTCACCTAATGACGCTTCTGACTCTGCACTGTCGGCAGATGCCATCATCCCGCTCCACCGCTCTTTCCTGTTTGTTTTTTAAAAGTGGGAGTTACGCGCGGTTGGGTAGCGCAATGATGATTGGGGAGAACGAAGGTGTGCTCACTCAATTGGCTTGTAAGACTGTCATACAAAGAGGGCAGTCATGCACTTTCTCTGGGACAGAGCAATTAAACAATACATTTATATTCATATCGCATTCACATCACAGCCTCTTGCAATTAGCTAATCGCAACGTTTAAAATCACGATTGCGTTTTGATTTTTTGATTAATCTTTCAGCCCTAGCACAGGCCCCGAGTCCCCCAGAACACAATCTTCCCAGATGTTTCTCCACTCCGACGCCGGGACACCATGGATCCTGGGTGCACCTGCAGTGAAATACATGAGCCAGTCCCAGGCGAGGACCTCTCCTCCTCCGCCGCCTCTGGTCTTTTCTAGATCTCCACCCGGAACCGCTTTGCTCCCATCCCCTCCGCAAGACATAACACAGCGCTGTGATCATTGGAGACTCCATCATCCGACACATCCGTGCTATGTTAGCTGAAGGTAAAGTGCACACTCACTATTTCCCTGGTGCTCATGTTTCTCGTTTTTCTTTGCAGATACCTGCTATCCTGAAGGGCGACGAGAGCATTGGAGCAGTCGTGCTGTACACGGGGGGATAACGACAGCAAGCTGCAGCAGATGGAGACACTTTAGAGGGACTTCAGGGACTACGCAGCACATCACCCGCAATGAAGATCATCGTGTCAGGACTGCTTCACATGTATCAACGAGGACACGAAAGGTTCAGTATACCTTTTTGCTTTAAACGAATGGTTATTGTCATGGTGTAAAAAAAACAGAAACTGTTCTTTGGTAATCATTGGAATATTTTCTTGGAACGACCTAGGCTTTTTCGCGCTGATCGCCTACACCCTAGCAGAGTCGGAGCGGAACTCCTGTCGGACAACATCTCCAGGATGCTATGCTCCATATGACTAGAACACTAATTCTCAAATAACTGCTATGATGGCTTTTGTTCTACCCACTTAAATGATAGAAGTATTTGTGCTCTCCAAACTATAAAGACTGTGTCTGTTCCCCGAATAGTGAGGCCAAAATATATATTAAATGCAGGCTCTAGAATAAAATAAAATAAAATCTAAACGTGATTAAACCAGAAAAATCCAAAATAAATGAACAAAAACAATTTTTAAAGTTTGGCCTTCTAGACATTAGATCACTCACACCCAAAGCACAGTTAAATGAAATGATCACAGATAATAGTTTTAATGTACTTTGCTTGACTAAAACCTGGCTCAAACCAAATGATTATATTGGTCTAAATGAGTCTACTCCACCAAGGTACTGTTACAAGCACGCGCCCCATCAGATTATTCGAGGCGGCGGTGTTGCAACAATATATGGTGATGTTCTCAGTTTTACTTGTAATGGAGGATGTAGGTTGTGATATTCTCAATGTTACTCAGAAAAGTTACACTTTCAGATATGCAAAAGATCTCTCCTATCTTTTTCTCTGGCTACTGTGTATAGACTGCAAGGGCCATATACAGATTTTCTAAAAGAATTTGCAGATTTCCTCTCAGACCCTATTGGTAAATGTTGATAAAGCACTAATTGTCTGAGATTTTAACATTCACGTTGATAATACAAATGATGCATTAGGACTTAACTGACATAATCAATTCTTTTGGAGTCAAGCAAAATGTCACGGGGCCCACTCATCATTTTAAACATATGCTAGATTTAATTATATTGCATGGAATTGATCTTACTGATATAAATATCATACCTCATATTGATGATGTTACTGACCATTTCCTTGTATCATGCATGCGCCATATTACTGATATAACTATATAGCTTCGCGTTATCGTCCGGGCAGAACTATTGTTCGCAGCCACCAAAGACAGATTCGCAAATAACCTGCCTGATTTATCTCAACTGCTCTGTGTAACCCATAAACACATATGAACTAGACGAAATGACTGGCAACATGGGCACTATCTTCTCTAATACATTAGAAGCTGTTGCTCCCATCAAATTGAAAAAGATTAGAGAAAAACGTACTGTGCCATGGTACAACAGTAATACCCCACTCTCTCAAGAAAGAAACTCGTAGTCTTGAGCGCAAATGGAGAAAAACTAACTTGGAAGTTTTTAGAATTGCGTGGAAAAAACAGTATGTCCAGCTATAGACAGGCTCTAAAAACTGCCAGGGCCGAGCATATCCACAAACTCATAGAAAACAACCAAAACAATCCAAGGTTTTTATTTAGCACAGTGGTTAGATTAAAAAACAACCAGGCGTCACCCGATCTAAATATTCCTTCACAGTTAAATCGTAATGGCTTCATGAATTTCTTTACTGATAAATAGATAACATCAGAAATACAATGACAAATGTAGATTCCACAGCATCTAATATTTTAGTTTTATCCATCGCACACAAAGATAAACTGCAGTGCTTTACAACTATAGGACAGGAAGAGATAAATAAACTTTTCACTGCATCTAAACCAACAACATGTTTATTAGATCCTGTACCCACTAAATTACTGAAAGAGTTGGTACCTGTAGCAGAAGAACCGCTTCTCATATTATTATAAACTCGTCGTTATCTTTAGGTCACGTCCCAAAACCATTCAAGCTGGCGGTTTATTAAGCCTCTTATTAAGAAACCACAACTAGATCCTAGTGAACTGGCAAATTACAGACCCATCTCAAATCTTTCCATTTATGTCTAAAAATTTTAGAAAACGTTGTGTCTGCTCAACTGTGCTCCTTCTTGCAAAAAATCTCTATGAAGAATTTCAGGTTGCAGGCCCCATCATAGCACAGAAACTGTTCTTGTTAAAATTACAAATGACTTGCTTTTTGCGTCAGACCAAGGCTGCATCTCATTGTTAGTTTTACTGGATCTTATGCCGAGTTCACACTGGCACGATTTTAGCCCGATTTTTCACTCACTGAACAGGTTTTGCCAGATATGCTAAATATCTGGAGCTGTCTGCGATTCACAATCACTATGTGTGCAATGATTTCTGACTGAAAACTACATCGTCGATGACCTACAGCCAATGTGAGACCAAGATACAGGGCAGAGAAAGTTCAGGGAGGAGTTATAGACCAGTATTGATGAAACAATTATATCATACACAAACAAGCACAAACATTTACTTGACCCAGCTACAACATCAGCCTAAGAACACCCAATCCCTGGGGTGTTCTGCCATGGGAACTGGCATCCTGTGGTAACTAGGAATTACACAATCTTTAGTCTGGATCCTGCCCTTACAAAGACCTGAGATGACCGAACACCTGAGAAGAGATGATGCAAACCCTGAAACAACATATACTACCAATTTTTGCTTCAAGTTTGATGGCAACATAGAATCATTGCTGTTAATAGTGTTCATTGTCTGTTTGATTTGATCATTAACTGAAATTTACCATACATTTCTGTCATATGTACATCAATTTGACAGTCACCACTGACAAAACTACTACTAAATATATTGTATAAACTTAAATTCTTGCTAAGCTGCTTTGCAATGAATTGTATCGTGAAAAGTCATAAGGATAAGAACTGGACTGTTGGCCCCAGTGTGTCCAAAGTCCCTCTTTTCAGATGAGAGCACGTTTTAGTATTTCATTTGGAACCAAGGGCCGAGAGTTCTGGAGGAAGGGTGGAAGAAGCTCATAGCCCAAAGTTGCTTGAAGTCCAGTGTGTAAGGTTTCCACAATCTGTGATGATTTGGGGTGCAATGTCATCTGCTGGGGTTGGTCCAGTATGTTTTTTGAAAACCCAAAGTCACTGCAACCTGTTTACAAAAAGACACTTTTGGAGCCCATTTATGCTTCCTTCTGCTGACCAGCTTTTTGCAGATGCTGATTTCATTTTCAGCAGGATTTTGGCACTGCCCCACCTGCCAAAAGCACCAAAAGTTGGTTAAATGACAATGGTGTTTGTGTGCTTGACTGGCCAGCAAACGGTATTGTCAAGAGGAAAATGAGAAACAAGAGACCAAAAAATGCAGATGAGCTGAAGGCCACTGTGTCACGGTTCATGAATGCACCGTCTCCTGCTGGTTTGTTGTGACGTCATGTTAATTGTGTTCATGTGGGTGTTACCGCTGATCGGCTGATCAGCGGCTGGTGCTGCTCGTTACATCAGCCTATATAATGCCTGGTCCTTTCGTCTCTTGTTTGTCAGAAAAGATCGTTGTGTGAGGTCCGCGTGGTGTTTTTGTCCACCTGCTCGTTGTGTCAGCATTCCTGCCTCTTGCTCTGTTTCCTGTTTGGGTCGTCACTGGATTACAACCTTTATTACGGATACCTCGCCTTCACCAACTCCACCAACGCACTCAAGGGGAGTGTTTGTTCATCACCATTCCACCAACGCACTCAAGGGAATCGTCAGGTCTTCACCATTTCCATCAGCGCACTCAAGGGATCTACTCAACCTGTCCTGTGCTGCCACCAAAGTCCCTGCGTCATTCTCCAGGAGCCAGTCATCATCTCATATTTTCAATAAACATCATTATTACTCGCAGTTGCCTCCTGTCCTTTATCACACCGTGACAGAACGATCTGACCTTGTTATGGAGGCAGCGAGTAATCAACCGTCTGCTCTGGAGGATTTCCTCACGCGGCAGTGTTCGGAGGATGGACTCCCAGAGAGAGGAATCTTAACGACACTGGTCGCGCGCGTTCAGGCTTTGTGTGACGCAGGTGTCCGAGCTCACCCAACAACTTCAGTTACTACGAGCTCCCACTGTCGCGCCCCCCACCGCCCCGTGTCCGGCAGCCCCTTTCGGAAGCCCCCTCCCAGCCGGAACCACGGCTCCCCATTCCGGAGCGCATATTCGGGTGAGCCTAACTAGTTTGTAGAGCTTTCCTTGACCTGGTTGTGACATGCACTTTTTTCCCTCCAACCCAGAACCTTCGCCAACGAGAGGGCCACGGTGGCATGTTGTTCTCACATTGCTCACTGGGAGGGCGGCATTATGGGGGAACGGCGGTGTGGGAGAACCAGGATCCATGCTGCGCCTCGTTTCAGTCACTCTCCGCCGAAATGAGACGGGTCTTTGATCGGGCCGTCGCCGGAGAGGGAGGCGGCCAGGAAGCTCGCGGAACTACGGCAGCACGAAAGATCCGTCTCGAGACTATTCCATCGAGTTCCGAACCCTGGCGGTAGAGTGTCATTGGAACGAGGAGGCGCAGTGGGGACATGTTTCCTGCATGGCTGGCTGAACCGCGTCCAGAAGGAGTAGTCTACGCCCTGGACCTCCCCACTTCACTGAATGGCCTCATCGAGCTGGCTCTGCGGGTCGACGCACGGCTGACGCGGATAGTGAGAGGCGGAGCTTACCCCGTTCCACATCGGGGGCCCAGCCTAACGTGCGGTCCCAGCGCGGGGACGCGGCCAGTCCCTCCGATCACGAGCCCATGCAGGTAGGGCGAGCTCGGCTTTCCGGGGGGAGAAGGAGAGAGGCCGAGGTCCCTGGGCCTTTGCCTTTACTGCGGGGGAACCGGGCATCACGCTTACACCTGCCCGGTAAAAGGCCAGGCCCGGTAGATACGTATGAGGCTACTATCGGGTGGGATCTCCGCCGAGAAGACCTCATCATCATCCACGCTCCTTCCGGTAAGACTAAGGTGGGCAGCACAGACCCAACACACCACTGTCAGGCACTACTGGACTCTGGGGCAGCACACCACTGTCAGGCATGGCACACAAACTTCACATTACCCTCAGAGCCCTTCCTCACCCACATCACGGTCCATTCCCTCAATGGACAGAAAACTCCCAGTCATATCTCACGTCACTGAAGACAGCACCCTCATCACTTCAGGCAATCACACGGAAACTATTTCATTTCACATCCTTGACTCTCCCCTGGCACCCATAGTCCTCGGTCACCCCTGGCTCCTCCTCCACAACCCCAAAATAGACTGGTCCTCTAACTCTGTTCTTACTTGGTGTAGTAGATGTCATGAGTCTTGTTTAGTGTCTGCCTGTCCGTCTGTTTCTATGTCTGTGTTGCAGGAGGAGGCGGTGGATTTGTCTAACGTGCCCGCCGAGTATCTCCACCTGAAGGAAGTGTTCAGTAAGTCTCGGTGCTGCTTCTCTTCCTCCGCATCGTCCCTACGACTGTGCCATAGAATTACTGTCGGGTAAGTCCTCCCGCCTAAGGGCACATTCTATTCACTTTCGGTTCCCGAAAGGGAGGCTATGGAGAAAATATATTCTGATTCTCTAGCTTCCAAGTTTCATCGCGCTGCTTTTCCTCTTCTCCAGCGGGGGCGGGGTTCTTTTTTGTGGGAAAGAAGGACGGATCAACTGCGACCTTGTATCGATTACCCCGACTGAACGACATCACGGTCAAGAATACTTATCCTTTGCCGTTGATGTCTTCAGCCTTCGAGGGGTTGCAGGGATCGTCGATTTTCACAAAACTGGGACTTACGTAATGCTTATCATTTGGTCCGCATCAGGGGGGGGGGATGAATGGAAGACCGCTTTTAATACCCCCAGGGGGCACTTTTGAATATTTGGTCATGCCCTTCGGGCTTTCCAACTCCCCAGTGGTCTTCCAGGCACTCGTCAACGACGTGCTGCGAGATATGATTGATCTGTTCATATATGTCTACCTGGACTACATAGTGATTTTTTTTTTCTCTCTCCAGGAACATGTGCAGCACGTTCGACGAGTGCTTCAGAGGTTGCTAGAGAATGGGCTTTTTGTCAAGGCGGAGAAATGCGAGTTTTCATGCACAGTCGGTTCCATTTTTGGGGTATATCGTGTCGACTGAGGGAATACGCATGGATCCCGAGAAGATTAAGGCTGTGGTAGAGTGGCCAAGTCCAGAGTCCCGTAAGGCCCTACAGAGGTTTCTGGGGTTCGCCAACTTCTATCGGCGGTTTATTCGCAACTTCAGCCAACTAGCCGCACCTCTGACCGCCTTGACCTCCACCAAAACTACGTTCAGGTGGTCAGACACAGCCGAGGCTGTTTGCGCCAAACTAAAGAGCTGCTTTGTTTCAGCCCCTATCTTAATAACCCCTGACCCATCACGTCAGTTTGTGGTGGAGGTCAATGCGTCGGAGGTGGGGGTAGGGCACTTTTTTTCGGACGTTTTGATTTTACTATCTCGTACCGCCCGGGTTCCAAAAACATTAAACCCGATTCTTTATCACGTATTTTTGACCGTTCCGAACGCCCGTCCACTCCCGAGTGTATTTTTCCTGAGGACATTAGTGGTCTCCACACTCACATGGGAGCGATCGAATCGAAGGTTAAAACGGCCTTAGAAGGGGTAATGCCTCCGCCCGGGTGCCACCGAATCGCTTATTTGTGCCGGAGGGATTACGGTCCAACGTTATCAGTGGGGACATTGTTCTGAATGTGGCTTGCCATCCAGGTGTTAACCGTACTAAGTTTTTGGTCAAGCAACGATTCTGGTGGCCATTGATGGCTCGCGACATTCACAGTTTTGTGTTGGCTTGCTAGGTTTGTGAAACTGGTAAGACTTCCAATCGACCTCCTGATGGGTTACTTCAACCGCTGCCGGTGCCCTTCGAGACCCTGGTCCCACATCGCTCTAGATTTTATCACCGGCCCTCCCGCCCTCCCAGGGCAACACGGTAGTTTTTGACCGTGGGTGGACCGGTTTTCTCGAAGGCGGCCCACTTTATTCCCTTGCCCAATTACCCTCAGCCAAGGAGACAGCGTGGCTGTTTGTAGATCACGTCTTTTCGGTTACATGGCCTCCCGATAGACGTGGTGTCCGACAGGGGACCCCAATTTGTGTCCAAATTTTGGCGAGAGTTCTGTAGATTACTGGGGGCGACTGTAAGTCCCTGTCCTCAGGGTTTCTTCATCCCCAGAGCAATGGTCAAACCGAGAGAGCCAACCAAGATTTGGGAAGGGTGTTGCGATGTTTTTTTTGGTTTCCCAAAAATTCTTCCTCCTGGAGCCAACAATTGTCGATGGTGGAGTACGCCCACAATACCTTACCCATATCAGATACGGGCCTATCACCATTTGAATGTAGTGTAGGTTACCAGCCACCCTGGTTTTTCCCAGTCCTGGAATCCGAAGTCGCGGGCCCCTCCGTTCCACAATGACGCCTTCGTCCAGAGGTGTCACCGCACTTGGACTAGAGCCCGCGAGACTCCACTCCAAGTGGGGGCGTGCACCAAGGCTAAAGCCGATCGCCCCGTCTAGGCCTCCCGTATACGTCGTGGGTCAAAAGGTGTGGCTTTCTACTAAGAATATGTCCTCTCCGCTCCGTATCTATAAATTGGCTCCCAAATTTATTGGCCCGTTTACTGTCACCAAGATCATTAGTCCGGTGGCAGTCCGCCTCAAACTCCCTCGGGCGTACAGGAGAATTCATCCCGCCTTTCATGTGTCAAAGATCAAACCCGTTTTTCGTTCCCCCATTAATCCGCCTACACCGGTTACCCCCCCCGCCGCGACTCGTAGATGGGGAGACCACTTATTCGGTCAATCGCATTCTGGACTCTAGACGGGGGGACGCGGATTCCAGTACTTGGTGGACTGGGAAGGTTACGGTCCGGAGGAGAGAAGTTGGGTACCTGCTAGGGACATCCTGGATCACTCTCTTATCGATGATTTACAATCGACAGGTAAGGGGTTCTGGGGACGCCAGGAGGCGTCCTTAGGAGGTTGGGGTACTGTCACGGTTCATGAATGCAACGTCTCCTCCTGCTGGTTTGTTGTGACGTCATGTTAATTGTGTTCATGTGGGTGTTACCGCTGATCGGCTGATCAGCGGCAGGTGCTGCTCATTACATCAGCCTATATAATGCCTGGTCTTTCGTCTCTTGTTTGTCAGATCGTTGTGTGAGGTCCGCGTGGTGTTTGTCTGCTCGTTGTTCAGCGTTCCTGCCTCTTGCTCTGTTTCCTGTTTGGTCGTCACTGGATTACAACCTTTATTACGGATACCTCGCCTTCACCCACTCCACCAACGCACTCAAGGGGAGTGTTTGTTCATCACCATCTCCACCAACGCACTCAAGGGAATCGTCAGGTCTTCACCATTTCCATCAGCGCACTCAAGGGAATCTACTCACCTGTCTGTGCTGCCACCAAAGTCCCTGCGTCATTCTCCAGGAGCCAGTCCTCATCTCATATTTTCAATAAACATCATTATTACTCGCAGTTGCCTCCTGTCCTTTATCACGCCGTGACACACTGTCAAAGAAACCTGGACTTCCATACTACCTCAACAGTGCCACAAGCTGATCACCTCCATGCCATGCCGAATTCAGACAGTAATTAAATCAAAAGGTGCTCCTACCAAGTATTGAGTACATGTACAGTAAATGAACATACTTTCCAGAAGGCCAACAATTCACTAAAAATGTTTTTTTTTTTTTTATTGGTCTAATGGAATATTCTAATTTGTTGTGAATTGGTGGGTTTTTGTTAAATATGAGTGAAAATCATCACAATTAAAAGAACCAAAGACTTAAGTATGGAAGCAGATTAGTCTCAAATATAATTCACGCAAAAAACATGATTCACACATGCGTAGACAATTTCACATGCATGAAACCTAATTCACGTACACACAAAAAAAAATTCACGTGCGTGAAAAAAAATATATATTCACAAAAAAGCAATTCACATGCGCAAGATAAAATTATATATTCATAAAATACATTTCACAAATGCAAAACAATTCGTAGGTATACAACTGTGCACAAAAACCTTTGAATGTTTAAAATGTACGAGTGTCTGAATGTACAAATCGTCATTTACTACGAATCCACTCGGATTTGTGTGTGTGTGTGTTTTTGAGAATTTCCTGGCAGAGCTCTTTTCCCACGTGGGTCTGTCGTACTCTTTAGCCAATCAGATGCGAGCTTACCATTCAACCAATCATATCATAAGCCACTGAGAGTGCATTCAAGGAGCACGATTCTGCGCACCTTTTGCGCAATATGGATTAATTAGAACGGAAATTAAGGCCTTTACATCAGTAATCCCATAGACAGTAAAAGAAATGGACACAGCGACCCAATTGGAACTCAGTTGAGACAAGTGAAGCCCATTTTTAGAGATTTTTAGCACTTCCTTTTCTGACGCGCAGACTCAAACTAAGCTTGATGACGTCAGCAACCTGTCTGACAGATGTAAATCTTCTAGTAGCTGTGTGTGCAAACTGCCATCGTTAATCTTGCAGAGACGGTGAGCTTGATCGGGGAGTTCTTTGGCGTGAGTGAGCAGGAGTAAGTATTCTGATTAATTATTTTGTATAGTATTTTAAAATGTAACGCCAGGGCTTCTATGGGCTTCTCTCTTGACGTCTCCCCGATTGCTTGGGAGCTTCTGAATGCAGTCTCAGTGGCTTATGATATGATTGGTTGAATGGTAAGCTCGCATCTGATTGGCTAAAGAGTACGACAGACCCACGTGGGAAGAGAGCTCTGCCAGGAAAAAGTCTCAAAAACACACTCACACAAATCCGAGTGGATTCGTAGTAAATGACGATTTGTACATTCAGACACTCGTACATTTTAAACATTCAGGTCAAGGTTTTTGTGCACCGTTGTATATCTATTGAATTGTGTTTTTCATTTGTGAAATGTATTTTATGAATATATAATTTTATTTTGCGCATGTGAATTGCTTTTTGTGAATATATAATTTTTTTTTCACGCACGTGAATTTTTTTTGTGTGTACGTGAATTAGGTTTCATGCATGTGAAATTGTCTACGCATGTGTGAATCGTGTTTTTTGCGTGAATTATATTTGAGACCAATCTGCTTCCATACTTAAGCTACTTCAGTCTGTGTGCATTGAATTTATTTAATACACGAGTTTCACAATTTGAGTTGAATTACTGAAATAAATTAACTTTTCCACAACATTATAATTTATTGAGATGCACCTGTATATATATCCGGAATGCAGATAATTCTGCTGTTGCAACCCCTAACAGGTGCAGTTGGCAGAAAGATTGTTAATATAGTAGTTTTTAGTAGACTAGATACAGCATTAGATGTTCCCTTTCTCACACAATGGGGTTGGGCTCCATCAAAACTAGTTAACCCACTGGGAGAATGTAAAATTAAATTCTGAATTTTTTTATTTATTTGAAATGTACAATAATGCATCGCTGCTTTTCAGTATGCTTTTGCCATTAAATGAAATATCAGACATTTCTCCCTGTTTGTTTTCCTCACAGAAATGAATGAGCAACTTATTGAATGAATGGGCCTTCTGGCCAACTAAATCTGTAGAAATAAATATGCTAGAAGCAGAAGAAACTGTCACAATAACTGTCGATGAACACACACGAAGATGAAGATTAAGGAAAGCAGTCTTTAATAAATCCACAGATAGATAATAGAGTAGATGATAGAGTTTTCCTTGTTGTCGCTGACTGACATCACTTCCTGTTTGTTGCTACCGCATGTTTTGAGTTTGAGCTCCATCAAGTTAATTCTTTATCATCTCTTTTATATCTTAAAATAAATGTATTATACCATCATTTACATTACTATAACATATAAATATATCCCATATCATATTCTACAACAAAAACAATCAGAGCGCCGTTATCACTAGTTTTATTTTGATTTCCCGAGTCCACTATTAGCTTATAGCCTGTTAGCATTGCCAGCATGGTTGCCACTAATCTCGATTACATTGCTAATATTCTATATACACACATTACCATTGTTTTACTCACTGTTACTTGCTTTAATGGCAGATGTGTGTCTACCTTTGAGTGGAGGTGAGGACACGTTGCTCGAGCTGGAGGCCATGGAGAAGCAGATCCGCGACCTGGTGGAGAAGCAGGCCCAGCTGAGAGAGTGGAGAGCCGTGCTGGAAACATCTCGGGTTGATGTTCACAAGACCGTAAGTATACAGCGCGCTGTTAACACTCCCACCATCACTACACCGTGTGCTTCTCTGCACAGGCTAGGGCTGTGCGATTTGGGGAAAATATCTAATTGCGATTTTTCTGACAGATATTGCGATTGCGATTTGATTTGCGATTTAATTTTGTAGTCAAGCTTCAGCTCAACATTCTCTGGCAGATGCAGTGTGCCTTTCTACCCAATAAATGGTTAGCTTCTTGCTGCTAAAATACAGTCAATGTTAAAAAAATAGAACTGAAAAGATATTAACTTATTCCAACATTTATTAAAATATCTTAGTAAATATCCAATAATTAAACAAAATTTTCTCTAAAGCAAACAATTTCCAGTAAGCACAAATAAAATGACATTTCCTTTCTGTAAACAAGGTCTTTTAACTTTGAAATAAGGGAGGTAGTCTAGCTTATACAAACAAAACACAAACTGATCAAAACATAGAACATTCAGCAAACTGGCATGGCTGATGAAGAACCTCAACTTTCTGTAGCTTATAGTCTAAAAACATAAAATAATTATCACAGATGCTACACAAAATATTCATAAACAACTAAATCTGCCACGACTGTTAAGATAACCATCATTTAAAATATTGCAATGCACACCACACATTCAAGTACAAATACTGTTAACATTTTCTTTGTGCAGTAAATGCTGCCAGTAAGTGGCATTACAAAATAAAGTGCAGAACAAATCTTGACTCCAACTGAAGCCTTACAAACACTTGCTAAAATTTATTTTTCACCCCAAGTCAACACTTGATTGAGTAGAGATTTTACAAATTTTTGGCCAAAAACACTAACATGTCTACCTTTGCTGGTTTCAGACATGAGCGCTCACATGTCACAACGTTTCCGCTAGCACTAAAGAGTCTCTCAGATGGAGAACTTGTAGCTGGTATACATAGGTATTTGCGAGCCAGTTTGCTCAGCCTTGGAAAGTTAACCCTATGTACCTTCCACCAAGCCAAGGGATCTTGCTCTCCATCAATAGCAGGACTCATGAGGTAGCTGTTTAGCTCAGCTTCCATAGCGGTGTCCTCCAACTGCACAGATGAAGAAGGAGGAACTGCGGTGCTCTTGAAGAAGCTGCCCAGTGATCGTTTCCCCTTCTTCACTGTGGATGTTGATGGTTCTTTCTCAGCTTCACTTTGATGCATGCCACCTGTAGTGCTAAGACGAGCCTTCTTCTCCTGAAAAACAGAGAACCTAAAAAAAAATTATAATATAATGTTGAGGAAATCAGGCATTTTTATGTAAACATTTAAAAATTGCCTGTCAACATAAATAAAGTGGCTTAAATTGCATGCATTATAATAACAAGCTATCATAACATATAGCATGTAGTGTAATTTAGAGCTACTTTAATGATGTCATCTGTTGCTATTTTATTTTCTCTTATAACATTAAGCATATTTTGTTGCCGTTGCACATTGATGCACATAAAAAAAAAACAATTTACCTTTTGTGCCTCCTGTTCCATTTCTAACTTGACTCTTACTTTGATATCTTGGATATCCTCTTGCCTTATGTAACCCATTTTAAATTGTGGATCAAGGAATGAAGCTCCTGTGTGGCTGGGTCACTGTATTTGTCCTCCATATAGCCAAGGGCCCTTGACTTTATGGCCTTCGTTAGGTTGGTGTCATCTTCCTTTTCAGCCAGGGTTTCTGTTTTCAGGAGATGCAGGACTGGCTTCAGGTAGGATACGCTGACATATGATTCACCAGAGAGGGCATCTGTGAAGTCCTGGAGAGGATGTAGGGTGGCACTGACAGACTCAAGGACCTCTGTGTCCTGCCAGGTGGGAACTAAGTGACATGTCTTCCTGTCTTAAGACAGAACCTGAGACAAGGCCTGACTCTGCTCCAAGACCCTCGCAATCATCTTCTGTCTAGAGCCCCATCTTGTTGGACACTCTGTGATTAAGGAATGCTCTGGCAGATTCAAATGTTTTTGTGCCTCACTCAGAGCATTTTTCTTTTTCTAGCTGTGTGAGAAATTGCTAACCAGCTGCTTATAAAGTTCTGTTGCCCGATTTACCCATGCATCACCCTTCAAAGCATTTTCTAAAAAAGAAAAAAAAAAAGAAACAAAATATTGTGTATGGTACAGTTTTGCATTTTCCAGACTTAATGTAACAAGACTTAATGTATTAACAAGTGCAAAGTGCTTCACAGAAAGCAATGGAATTAACATGAAATATATTAAATATTTATGATTAATATATTAAATATAAATCATAAAGCAGGAAAATTTATTTTGTCAACAATTTGTCTCAAAGTGATTATATTCAAACAATACCATCTAATAAACAAAAGCAATGCTTAAAGATAAACATATTGCAACTAACTACACACCCATTTGGAGAGGCCTACTTACCAATGGCAAGATGCAGCCTGTGGCCAAAACATTGAAGTCTGGTCCATTCGTTTAACTCGACAGCTTTGATAACATTTGCTGCATTATCAGTGGTTATGCATGTCTGTCCCTCTTCGTTCAGACCCCAACTGGATAAACATTCCCTTAGTTCATGCGTAATATTCTGTCCCGTGTCGTCTACAGGGAAGTATGCCATCTGCAGACAGCGAGTCTTCAGCTCAAAGTCATCATTGATATAGTGCACAGTGAAACTAAGATACGGTTCAGTCGTCCGGCTCGACCACAAGTCTGTTGTTGTGGCGTAATATTCCATGTGTTTCAATTCCGTCTCAACTTTATTCACACATTCAATGTACAACTGTGGGATTGCAACACGGCTAAAATATGTGTGAGAGGGAATTGTATATCTCCTATCCAGCGTTCGGATGAGGTTTTTAAATCCCTCTTTGGTCACTGCTATCCTGAAGGGCGACGAGAGCATTGGAGCAGTCATGCTGCACACGGGGGATAGCGACAGCAAGCTGCGGCAGACGGAGACACTTTAGAGGGACTTCACATCACCTGCGATGAAGATCATCGTGTCAGGACTGCTTCACATGTATCAACGAGGACACGAAAGGTTCAGTATACTTTTTGCTTTAAACTAATGGTTATAGTCATGGTGTAAAAAACAGAAACTGTTCTTTGGTAATAATTGGAATATTTTCTTGGAGCGTCCTAGGCTTTTTCGCGCTGATGGCCTGCACCCCAGCAGAGTTGGAGCGGATCTCCTGTCGGACAACATCTCCAGGACTCTACGCTCCATATGACTAGAACACCAATTCTCAAATAACTGCTATGATGGCTTTTGTTCTACCCACTTAAATGATAGAAGTATTTGTGCTCTCCAAACTATAAAGACTGTGTCTGTTCCCCGAATAGTGAGGCCAAAATATATATTAAATGCAGGCTCTAGAATAAAATAAAATAGTGTCTTTAAGTGATAAAAATCCAAAATAAATGAACAAAAACAATTTTTAAAGTTTGGCCTTCTAGACATTAGATCACTCACACCCAAAGCAGTTATTGTAAATGAAATGATCACAGATAATAGTTTTAATGTACTTTGCTTGACTAAAACCTGGCTCAAACCAAATGATTATATTGGTCTAAATGAGTCTACTCCACCAAACTACTGTTATAAACATGAGCCCCGTCAGACTGGTCGTGGCGGTGGTGTTGCAACAATATATAGTGATATTCTCAATGTTACCCAGAAAACAGGATACAGGTTTAAGTCATTCAAAATACTTCTGCTTAATGTTACACTGTCAGATATGCAAAAGATCTCTCCTATCTTTTTCTCTGGCTACTGTGTATAGACTGCCAGGGCCATATACAGATTTCCTAAAAGAATTTGCAGATTTCCTCTCAGACCTATTGGTAAATGTTGATAAAGCACTAATTGTCGGAGATTTTAACATTCACGTTGATAATACAAATGATGCATTAGGACTTAACTGACATAATCAATTCTTTTGGAGTCAAGCCAAAATGTCACGGGGCCCACTCATCATTTTAAACATATGCTAGATTTAATTATATTGCATGGAATTGATCTTACTGATATAAATATCATACCTCATATTGATGATGTTACTGACCACTAAAAACTGCCAGGGCCGAGCATATCCACAAACTCATAGAAAATAACCAAAACAATCCAAGGTTTTTATTTAGCACAGTGGTTAGATTAAAAAACAACCAGGCGTCACCCGATCTAAATATTCCTTCACAGTTAAATCGTAATGGCTTCATGAATTTCTTTACTGATAAATAGATAACATCAGAAATACAATGACAAATGTAGATTCTACAGCATCTAATACTTCAGCTTCATTAATCACACCCAAAGATAAACTGCAGTGCTTTACAACTATAGGACAGGAAGAGATAAATAAACTTATCACTGCATCTAAACCAACAACATGTTTATTAGATACTGTACCCACTAAATTACTGAAAGAGTTGTTACCTGTAGCAGAAAAACCGCTTCTCAATATTATTAACTAGTCGTTATCTTTAGGTCACGTCCCAAAACCATTCAAGCTGGCGGTTATTAAGCCTCTTATTAAGAAACCACAACTAGATCCTAGTTGAACTGGCAAATTACAGACCCATTTCAAATCTTCCATTTATGTCTAAAATTTTAGAAAAAGTTGTGTCTGCTCAACTGTGCTCCTTCTTGCAAAAAAATCTCTATGAAGAATTTCACGATTCACGATGTGTGCAATGATTTCTGACTGAAAACTACATCTGCGATGACCTACAGCCAATGTGAGACCAAGATACAGGGCAGAGGAAAGTTCAGGGAAGAGTTATAGACCA
The DNA here is from genome assembly GCF_018340385.1 of Cyprinus carpio. Lineage (NCBI taxonomy): Eukaryota > Metazoa > Chordata > Actinopteri > Cypriniformes > Cyprinidae > Cyprinus > Cyprinus carpio. The sequence continues at coordinate 368,689 of NW_024879270.1, read as the reverse complement.
GTATGATGAACAATTATATCATACACAAACAAGCACAAACATTTACTTGACCAGCTACAACATCAGCCTAAGAACACCCAATCCCTGGGGTGTTCTGCCATGGGATTGGCATCCTGTGGTAACTAGGAATTACACAAGCTTCAGTCTGGATCCTGCCCTTACAAAGACCTGAGATGACCGAACACCTGAGAAGAGATGATGCAAACCCTGAAACAACATATACTACCAATTTTTGCTTCAAGTTTGATGGCAACATAGAATCATTGCTGTTAATAGTGTTCATTGTCTGTTTTGATTAAAAGGTGTCTGGCTGAGTATTTGCGTTTTTTGTTTGGGCGAAGAGCACTCATGCTTTGTCTTTGAGAAGCTTGCACTTCCGGTAGTGACATTACTTGCAGTCTTTATTTTATATTTTGTTTTATTTATTTATTATTTTTTGTTTAAATCTCTCAACATTTTACAACAGCAGAAACTAAATTACGAAGTCATTTGCAATCGCCACTTGCACTCTCAGCTACCTGCGATGTCACTTGCAATCAACAGAAATCATGCGTGTTGCCAATGAGGACAAGACGCTGTGGTGATTAAACGATTAAAACTAATTTAGTACCGTCACGTACAGGGTCCTGCAAGAAAAAAAAAAACAAGACCCGCAAATCCGTGGCCACAAAACAGCAGAATATGAATGCAATGCGCAAAGTCTCTCATTAAGCGTTTTCCTCCCGTAGAAAACATAAGCACTTAATATGGCTTATTAATGTATTAAGATGCTATTCAAATATCAAATTCAATGTAGTTTATTAATATAATGAATAATGTATAAAACATGGCAAAACATGCGCAAAACATGGCATAATGTGGCATAATAATAGACTAAGAAGATAAAGAAGAAACTCAATATGCTCCTCTTCCTATTAAAATATACATAAACAATATGTACAGGCAACCAGGTGAGCCCAGAATAAATGCAAACATGCAAAGTTTCGCGTTAAGCGTTTTTCCATATAGAATAACTGTCTACAGCTCTTTTATTTCTTTGTCTTTGTCCATTAAGATATGTGTTTTGTTTATTATGATTTTCTACGGGAGGAAATGAAACGCTTAACGAGAGACTGCGCACTGCATTCATATTCTGCTGTTCTGTGGCCGTGGGATTTGCGGGCGGTGTCTTTTTCTTGCAGGACCCTGTACGTTACGGTACTAAAATTAGTTTTAATCGTTTAATCACCACAGCGTCTTGTCTCCACTGGCAACACATATGATTTTGTGTCGATTGCAAGTGACGTCGCAGGTAGCTGAGAGTGCAAGTGACGATTTTGCAAGTGACTTCGTAATTTGTTTCTTTTTCTTGTCTTCACCATCTTGCTGCTGATGTAAAATGATGAGAGATTCAAACAAAAAGTAATCAATAAATAGAACAAAATAAAAAAGACGGATGTCACTAGCGGAAGCGCAAGTGTCTGAGAGTGCAAGTCTGACAATGCAAGTGCAAGTCTGCAGCCAGACCCTTCTCGTTTGATTACATCATTAACTGAAATCTACCATACATTTCTGTCATATGTACATCAATTTGACAGTCACCACTGACAAACTACTACTAAATATATTGTATAAACTTAAATTCTTGCTAAGCTGCTTTGCAATGAATTGTATCGTGAAAAGCACTACACAAATAAACTAAAATAATAATAATAATAAATCCAAGGTAATGGAAGGCTGGTGACACACATAACATTGACGAGACCCGACAAACTAACACTGACAAGTAGACAACTTAAATACACAGACCAAACTAAGATAATGACTAGACAAAAACCGTGATAACTAACAAGACAGAAACAGGAAGTCCAAACTAACAAAACTGTGACAGAAACATGATTGAACAATCTATTTTTCTGTAGTAAACACAATAACGCATTAAATCCCTTTTAAGGAAAGATTAAAAGAAACTTAAAGAAGATTTTAAAGAAACTAAACAAAATGGTAACGTGACTATTCATGTACACTTATTAAAGTGTTACCAACACATGTACACACACACATACACACACACACACACACACACACACACATATATATATATTAAAAAACACTGTACAGATATAGTTTTTTTTTTCCCAGCATTGTTTATTAGTCTCGCCTAAAACACAGAATATATATTTCTCATACAAGAATATGCAAAAGTCAAAAACTAAATTGTAACTGCATGACCAATACACATTTCTAATAGTTCTGTTCAGTATTTCAAATCATGAACTGAAAGACACCAAAATTCTGCCCCACCCTACAACGTACATAAACCACTAGTGGTGGTGGTGAGTTTTGCATAAAACATCAGTCAAACCTTCTTGAAAATATAAAAATCTCTGTATTTCATACTGTGTTAAGTTATGTCATTAAACACCCTCAAGAGTTTTAGCACAATTCAAAACACAGTAACTGAATTTAGCTGGGTAAAATAAAGCTGTCCATTCTCAGTATTCAAAGTGTTTTATCTTCACAGTTGTTGTTTTTTTTTCTTCCCAGTTTATAAGATTTTTGTTGGTAGCTAATGATAAAATGCTTACAGATTTTTTTGTATTATTTGAAAATCTCTGGGGGTCTGAAGAGTAAACACTCTGAATAAAATATCTGCCTATTTCCTGAGTTTGTTTGTATGGCTTGCCAGTCTGAAGAAAATGTGTACAGAAGACCTTAAAATGAAGTTGAATGATGACGGTGATATACAAATGAAGACAGTAATAAGTGCAGAAAGAAATATAGTGAGAGAGACAAAGATAAACATGTCAATGTGCGTGAACAGATGACTGCTTTTCCAAATAATCACAGACTTCAAGGGCAGGCCTGAGGGAGCTCAGTCTTCTTCCCATGAGTCTCTGCTGTTCAGGTTCTGTTTACAGAAAGACAAACATCTGCTCGTCTTCCTTTTGCCCTTTCTCATGCTCACTAGAGGGAGGTCATGTTATTGCTGCAATTTTGGGGATTTCTATAAAGCTTAATGTCTAAATCACAGAAATAAAAGTACACTAGTTTAGTCCTTTATTCTGCTCTTTATCGCATGCTAATGAATTTGTCTATCAGCGTGTTTAGTGAAGATATAAATGTTCTTGAAAATTTTCTTTAATAAAAAATATAGAAAAGATCCTACAAGTTTATTTTTCTCTACTACTACTATTATTATTATTATTATTATTATTATTATTATTATTATTATTATTATTATTGTGTATTTAGACTAGTGAGGCACAAGGACATCTCGGCATTTTCATGATAAAAGTTGAGGCAACATCCATGACATGTTCAGAAGTCTGGTCCTTCCTTCTTCAGGTTTTTGTAGTCTGTGTTAATGGCCACAAACTAAAGAAGGGAAAATAGAAAACATACAACATCGATTGTATGGCAGGTGGAGACAGACAGTGATGTTATATGCATGTATTGACCAGCATTTAGTTTTCATTATCAATTGTGCTGAAGGAGTGAGACTCATGATCTACTGGGCAAGTCAGCCCAGCTCATGTGCCACAGTTCAGCTCATCAGGGAATTAATTAACAGGAAATACCAAAACATCCTGTTCTACACTGATGAAGCCGACTGGTTGAGTGGTGAAACGTTGTGGAATTGTTAACTTTAGAAAGACATTAAGATAAACCTAAACTTAAAAAGTAAATAAATAAATACTCAACACTTCTTATATGATGTCAACAGTGGGCTTATGTACCTTGTACTGGTAGCTTGGACTGAGCTTATTCCAGGGCTCAGGGTTGCTGCTCTTGTTCCAGCTGTCGGGAGTCAAAGATAAATCAACATCTCAAATCAACTATTATTTCTTTAGTACTGGGCAAAATGGACTACTAACTAACTAACTAAATATTATAAAACATGTTAAGTGGCATTAATGTTTGATTTTCTCCTGCTAACATTTTCTTACAAAATGCGTTTTTCTTGCCATCACTCAATATGAGTCAACATTGTCAGATACAATACTATAATGCATTAAATAATTAATATAAATATTGTCAAACCTAGTATTTATTTTAGTGAATGAATGACGACTATAGAATGGTTTTAAATTGATTTTTTTTTAGCTCCACTTATTGAATTGTGAGTCAGACAGAAAACATTCTTGATTATTGTGCTGTTGACAAAACAACTTAATTTTTATATGACATTTATTAAATGCAACTGCTGCTTAATTTTTATGCAGTTTTATGGAAATAGGACCAAATTAATAATAAAAAGAAGTCACTGTCTGAAGTCACTGTTAATACGCCTTACCCATTAATGAGTTTTGTTTAATGTAATAATTTACTTACGTGACATGAGGTCCTCTGGCAAGCCGAAACAAATAAAGGAACGCTCCACCCATTCCCAGACAGATGAAGAAAAACTGTGGGATGAGCTGTGAAAGATGATATGATTTATTAATTGCTCTCTTGGAAAGTGCTATAAAACATAAAGGTTCTTTGTGTAGTCATATTAGAAGTTTGATTAGAAGCATTTTTTTCCCCTTTGCTTTTTTTTCCAGAATAAGACCACTAATGTCACAGATCCAGTTGTTCCATTTTTAAGCTTTAATTTTGTTTTATTTTTAATGTTTTAAATGTTTGAAGAGCATCCACAGTAAGATGAGCATATTAATACTACACTGTTACTCAGTAGCATATTTTTAGTTGCTCAGTTGTTAAATAAAAAATTAAAAAAAAGATACATTAGATCCCACAGACCATGCAATACTATTTTATTTTATTTTTTATTTTATTATTCTGAGCACTCAAGGAGACATTTCTGCATTATTTCTAGGAGTCTAATCAAAGGAGCTGATTGTTTTATTAAATAAAAGGAAATATTTTTAGAAAACAGGTTTAAAATACTTACTCCTGGATGTTTCCTGACCTGATCTCGGACTTTCCGCAGCATCTTTACTGAAGATTAAAGAGCAGAACTGTGTGTCTGTGTGTGTGTTGCAGCTGCTATGAAAGGGGTGGGGGTGGGGATAAATGGGAGGTTGCTCAAGCTCAGAGAGAGAGGGAGAGAGCCAGAGAGAAAGACAGGGGATGTGTCTGAAACCACATACTCTTTGTAGTTATTTTTTTTTAATTTAGCAATTTGTTTGCGACACTTAGGGTGTATTCACACCAGGAAAGTCTGCTAGTTCACAAAGTCTGCTTTGGTCCAGACCAAATAAAATGTAGATTTTTTTGTTTGGTGCGGTTTGCTTTCACACTGCCTTTTTTTGCAAATGAACCAGAAACTGTAAACAAAACCACATGTGTGCCAAGATAATCCATTCATTGGACAGAAATTCTCAAGTAGGGAAACACAGGAAGTGCAAAAACAGGCTAATCATGGAGATCTTTCATTGTGCAATTTTTATTTGACTGATTTGGTGTTATCATCAGACAGTGTCACAAGATGTTGTAATTACGACTTGCCGAAAATAAAATCTATAGATATAAAATACTTAAAGCATATCACAATGTTAGTTTAAACAGTTAAACTATATAAATGTGTACTATTAGGTGCATATCCAATCATTTGTGCCGAGAGTGGAAGCTGTAGCGTGCTTCATGACATCAGTGGAAACAAATTAAATACGCTATAATTTTTGCTCATAAAGGTAAGAATAATACATCGTTTGGCACTGTAAAGGGTCTATTTTTATTTGTGTGCATTCACAATATCAAGAAAACATTGTGCTTTTTTTAAAATAAAGAAAACAAATAGGAAACACCTGCTGTCTCTGTGTTGAATAGGAGTGCTTCACAAAAATGCACCAAAACTAAGCTAATATTTTCTTATAGACATGAATATATCTATAGAAAGCTTTAAATGACTACGAAACTAAATAATTCAAATCCAAAACAAAAACTTATTATTATGTAATCTGTAAAGATGCATTTCTTTCTAAAGGTGCGTCCATTGATGAGATGGCGAGTCAGGATCATCAACTTCATTGTGACACTGACTCATAAAACACTAGTTTATTAATAAATAATTCAAATATCTCCTTACTATTTTTCCCCAACATAGTCATGGTAATTTTTGCGGCAAGCCTATTTAAATATTTATTTGTGTTGAAAAGTGTATTCATTTATGTCTGCTTTTTTGCTGAATGTTTACCATTTCTTTTCTGTGTTTACATTTTGTTTTTAATATTGCCAGATTCTGTCCTTCATGAAGATTGGTAATCAATGTATGTATGAAAGAACACGAGTGATGGATCATGCCTCATTATCTCAAAGCTATGTTTGCTGAAAGAGCAGCCTGTCATCAAGCTCACCGTTATGTTGAAGATCTGATCTCTTCATCTGTTCCTGGAATAAATGGCAATAATGATGCTGGTTACTGGGGACAAAACACCAGACTATCCTGCCACTGAGTTTTGAGCTAAAGCAGATGTTGGAACTGAATGAAAGATCAAATACTGACAGCAAAGGTCTCTCACTCATGCAGCAGGTGGAAGCACTGTGTGTCACCTCTCATTCACAAAAACTGTTGTGAAAGATCCATGACCACAGCAACATACCATACACAAACACAAACCCCTGAGCCATGTTAGACCTGTGGCAAACGATACCTTTGATGGTTTCAGTCACAAGTCAACCATTCCTCTAATTTTTCTATTAGTAAGTGAATAGTTGTCAGGGTAAATGCTTAGTATACACTGTTTAAGATTTAGTGGTACTAAGGAAGAGAAGCACCCTCAAAATGTTGCATCTCCTCACAATAACACATGCAGTGAAATAAAAAAACCTAAATTGTTATTGCACTTTTAACATTGATCAGGAAATTTGGGATATTTTTTTAACATCACAGAGCTATTGTACTGTAAAGAAGTATTAGTTTTAGAAGACTGTAAATTAATTTGCAAAGTTTAATGACAATAATATTACAGCTGAGTTGTACATCCAGACAAAGGGTCGCTACACAGTGAGAGTGGGAGATAATATAGCCACACAAAGAGGTTTATAGTTTGCATGAAGTCTATACTGACCAAATGTGTCAGATATGTTAATGCTCAGTATATGGCACCCTTGTGTGGCGTAGTGGTACATTTACATTCTTATTTTCATATTATAGTGCATAAATCTCAGTCAAGTATATACGGTTTATACTTGTGCCTGCGAATATATTTAATCTCATCCAGTGAAATATCATCTTGTATGTCTTGAATCTAATCTTGCTTCTTACTTTCAGAGTTTTCTTTACAATTTCCATCCAACTGGGTAACCCCAACAACTTTGTGGGGAAATTTTTTCCAATAATGACAGTGGGGGTTGTTCTGAAGTTTTAAGTGGGTCAAAATAAAATTTTAATGTAAATATATGAAAAAGTGTTTGTGGTAAGGCATACTTCATTTTCAGCTCATCCAAGGACATAAACTTCGTTTCCTCATAAAGAACCAGTAGATGTAAACTATGCCCTTGTACTGTACATTTTGAAATCCCAAATATTTTTGTACATTGTGCCAAATGATAATGTTTTTACAAATGTTGGCAACTGCATCATAAAAATGCTCTTGATGACGCAGTGTGACAGTTGTGTTTTTAAGGCTCACTGTAATTACAGAGGTCATTTTTGCACATAGGATTTACACCAGAGAGGTGGCCTACTCATCAACGATTCGTTAGTTTCAATTCAATTCAATTCAATTCAAGTTTATTTGTATAACGCTTTTTACGATACAAATCATTGCAAAGCAACTTTACAGAAAATTAAGTTTCTACAATATTTAGTAGTAGCTTGCATACGGCAGAAATGTTCGGAAAAATCAATAAAAGATGTAAACAAACAGACGATTAACACTATTAACAGCAATTATGCAATCAAACTTATAGCAAAATGTGGTAGTTCTGTATGTTGTCTCTGGGTTAGCATCATCTGAGGTCCTCTGAGGGGCTGGCATCATCTCTTCTCAGGTGTTCTGGATCCAGACTGGAGCTTGTGTAAATCCTAGTTACCACGTGATGTAAATCCTGTGGCAAAACAGAGAAACAAATAGAGACATAATTAGCGTAGCTGCTGTTTTCCAGCCAAGTAAAATTAATTAGTTTTAACCCAAGCTGAAGAATAATAATGCGCCATTGATCAAATATAACTGCAGTCCAAAATTATGAGATGCATTATTTGAATGCTTGGCCAAAGAGGTGTGTTTTTTAATCGAGATTTAAACAGAGGAAGTGTGTCTGAACCCCGAACATTATCAGGAAGGCTATTCCAGAGTTTGGGAGCCAAATGCGAAAAAGCTCTACCTCCTTTAGTGGACTTTGCTATCCTAGGTACTACCAAAAGTCCAGCGTTTTGTGACCTTAGGGAGCGTGATGGATTGTAGCGTGGTAGAAGACTAGTTAGGTACGCAGGAGCTAAACCATTAGTTTCAAGTAGATATTTTCCCAGATACTTGTAAATAGGGTTGCCAACCATTCCGTATAATACCGTATTTCAGGCATCAAAGACGCGTTCTGTATGAAAGCTATACGGAACGCAGTTTGTCCCATATTTAAGGCATATGCCGTATGAGCACCTAGACCATACAAATATCAAACTTTAAATAATAAAATAAATAAGAAAACTAATTATAAAACAGTTATAATTTTTGTACTTTTAATAATTAAATAAATAAGAATTATAAATATAAAAAAGTTTGTGAATATTTGAAAATATGTGAAAAATTTATAATATAAAAAAAAAATATGATACAGCTGCAAATATTGCAAATGTAATTGAGGAAAACTCTCTATTTTACTATCCTGTAGATGCAAATGTCTCTCAGGATACATCACTCCCTCAGCACTAGATTCCTCACTGAACGATTTGCCTTAGCCTTACTGCTGTAACAACACTTCAGCAGAGTGAGGATCCATTTGCAGCTTTATTATAATCTTGGTCGTACAATCAGGGTCAATCACCAGCAAACACAACAGTAGAGACAAAGCAACTCGTAATCCAAAAACAGCCAAAAAGTCAAGACAGGCAGCAAATATTTAATCTTTAGTCCACGATAGAAAACAGTCCAGAGGCCCATTTCAGAATGACCACCTAGACCATACGAATATCAAACTCTAAATCGAGAATTAATAATTCTTTTTTGACAAGTGTTTGATTTGTGAACACCACCGTTCAAGGGAGGCTTTAAGACAAACGGTAGTAATGGGAGGCTGTGTTAGTAAAGGTTGGCTGTGTTGGGGTCTCTAACGGAGGTAGGTTATTTAACGTCCGCGTTTTGACTTCAGCTAAGCAGTTTGAGCAAATGCAAACAATGTGATTCCAACATCCAGCCACGCAAGAAAACATGCATTTTACCTGAGGGCAGACGTGATCAATAAGGAAAGTTGTCTTTCTCTAACGTATACCTAGATAAAACAATTTACATTTAAGTAACTTCCAGCATATTCTTAACCTTGAATATCATTCTTAAAACACAAAATAGCCTATTATTGCAATTTAACTTCAGTGTCACATGATCCTTTTGAAATCAGTCTACTATGCTTATTTATAATCAGTGTTAGAAACAGTTGTGTTGCTTAATATTGTTTGGGACCTGTGATTTTTTTTTTACAATTCTTTGATAAATAAAAAGTAAAAAAGAACAGTATTTGTTCAAAACAAAAAATTTGTGTTAAATATACTACAAAAGTTTGGGGTCAATAAATTTCTTTCTTTTTTTTTTTTTTTTTTTTTATAAACTTTTTTTTTTTTTTTTTTTATAAACTAATATACTAAAATAATACTTAAAAAAGTGATATTGTTAGAAAATATTTCTATTTTGAATAAATTCTGTTCTTTTTAACTTTTTATTTTTAATAATTAACGTTTATTCTTAATATTAAGCAGCACAAGAGGTTCAACACTGATAATAAGTCAGAATAAGAATGATTTCTAAAGGAGCATGTGACACTGAGGACTGGGAGGACTGGAGTAATAATGCTGTATAATTTTACAAATCTAAGAGATATATACCTGTGTGTGTATCTGTGGGTGTGGATGTGTGTATATATATATATACATATATATATATATATATATATATTATATATATATATATATAGGCCCATGTGTGTCCCTTATTCTGTCCCTTATTTTTCTATGAAAAACCACGATTGTCCCTTATTTTCCTTTTCTGAAGTTGGCAACCCTGCCTGTGAAACCAAAATACAACTTTCTTTTCCACTGTCTAGACCGCACGCCTAAATTTGGTCCTCTTACTCACCTTTGGACAATGCAATGTGAGAGTAAGCACATATTTGAACTTTCTTGCATATACTAATATGGCATAATATTTGCAAGACTTTTTTTAAGTGAGTTTCACATGGAATTTCACATTGTTGGGGTGACACAATACACACACACACACACACACACTGTGTGAAGATACATATATACAGACATATATAGCAATAAATTAATAAAAATATTACAAAAAAACTAATAATAAAACAGTAATAATGTGTGTATTTAACAAATCAATGAAAAACATATAAAACCATGTGAAAACTTGAAAATATAAAAAAAAAATATGATACAGCTGTAAATATTGCAAATGTAATTGAGGAAAACTCTGGGTTCCCTTTCAGTCAGTCACTCTCGACGCTACGTCGGTGACTGACAAAAATGGGATATCGCTTCGATAGACCAATCTACTTTGAGTGTAAACTAAACGAGCCAATGCACATTGGCATGCAATTATTGCATCCAGCTGCCCGCTGATCACAGCGTGGGGATAATAAGGCAGCAGGTGCAATGCATACCAGATTTTCGCTTCGGAGCTGAGCATTAGTTTCGTTCTATTCAACTGTGTCTGCTGTGAACTACGAGTTCAGCACGCTCCTTCGGAAGCTTTGTGTGTTAGCGAGATGGCGCTTCAGCGGTGGTCGTTCCAGCATCGAGTGGATTGCACACTTCAGGCTGCACTACCCCCTGTCGTGTTGCAAGCGGCCAATTCCCCTGTGCGCCTCAGCACTAAAAAAGCATTTCCTAAAGAGCAAATTTATTTAAAAGAGCTTCATGGGCCAATTCCCCTATGCGCCTCAGCACTAAAAGAGCATTTCCTAAAGAGCAAATTTATCGTTTCTGGGTGCGGTCGTTACCTGGCAACGGGTGATGGTCACGATCGCTGCCTCACGTGTCTGGGCAAACACGCTGAGGTAGCTTTTGTGGATGAGTCATGTTCCCACTGCGGGAAAATGACCATATCGGAGCTGCGAACCAGGCTCCACTACCTTCAAAAAAGGGGGCGGAGTCCCGTTGCCGGTGCCGTGATCTGGGCCTCATTCTGGCGGCCGACATACGAGAGTAGCATGGGCGGTTTGAGGATTACAGTGGTGGCAAATCCCGCAGGGAAACCAACCCTCTGGGGACCATCACTCCTCTTGCATCTCCGATCCAGTGGAGTAACCCACGGAACGTGCTGGGCCCTCTTCAAAGAGCGTACCAGCGGTATCCAGTGGGCCTCCCCCCCAGACGATGTCTATCTCAGCACCAGATTGTTTTCTCAAGCCTGTGGTCCGGAGATCACTTTGCTGGTAGGGCTCGAGTGAAATCTCACCGCGTCCCGAGCCCCGAGGCAGGATGATTGGTTTTCTCAAGGGTGGTTCCACGCTGGTTCTCAGTGCCCCACCCCGGTGCCTTTCTTCCCGGAAGTGCATGACAAACTCACCAGGTCGTGGATGGCACCTTTTACTGCCAGAAACTGGCCGGTGGGCTCCTCCTCCCTCACCACCCTCCAGGGGTGCCCCTAGAGCAGATCTCCAGGCATTCTGTGGTTTACTCGGATGCCTCCACCACCGGCTGGGGGGCCACGTACAATGGGCATGCAGTCTCAGGGGTTTGGACGGGCCCGCAGCTGCAGTGGCACATCAATTGCCTAGAGTTATTAGCAGTGCCCCTTGCCTTGAAACCATCTCAAAGGTCGCGTGTGAGGCAAGCACGTGCTGGTCCAAATGGACAACAAAGCGACCGTTGCGTACATCAACCGACAAGGTGGTCTGCGCTCCCGTCGCATGTCACAACTCGCCCGCCACCTCCTCTTTGAACCTTGGAGTTGGAAGGTTCTGAGGTCACTTCGTGCTGTTCACATTCAGGGCCTGCTCAACCATACAGTCGACGAGCTGTCTCAAGCAATGCTCCAGGGAGAATGGTGAATCCATCCCCAGACGGTCCACGTGATTTGGAGACATTTAGGAGCCACTCAGGTAGACCTGTTTGCTTCTCCAGAGACCTCTCACTGCCAGTTGTTCTACTCCCTGACCGAGGGAACACTCAGCACGGACACACTGGCACACAGCTGGCCGCGGGGCCTACGCAAATATGCGTTTCCCCCAGTGAGCCTTCTCGCACAGACACTGTGCAAAGTCTGGAAGGACGAGAAACAAGTCTCGCTAGTGGCGCCGTATTGGCCCACTTGGACCTGGTTCCCCGAACTAGTGCTCCTCCTTGGTCGATTCCTCTGAGGAAGGATCTACTGACTCAGAGACGGGGCACCGTTTGGCACCCGCATTCAGACCTTTGGAAACTCCATGTTTGATCCCTGGACGGGACGCGGAGGTTCTAGGTGACCTACCCCAAGAGGTAGTGAACACCATCACTTCGGCAAGAGCACCATCTATGAGACACGCCTATGCCTTGAAGTGGAACCTGTTCGTCGAGTGGTGTTCTTCTTGCTGAGAAGACCCCCGAAGATCCCCGATTGCGGTCGTGCTTTCCTTTCTACAGCAAGGGCTGGAGCGAAGGCTGTCTCCCTCCACCCTCAAAGTCCAGGTTGCCGCTATTGCTGTGTACAATGACCCCGTGAATGGGAAGTCTTTAGGTAAGCATAACCTCGTCATCAGGTTCCCTAGAGGGGCCAGGAGGTTAAATCCTTCCTGGCCCCCCTCCATACTCTCTTGGGACCTGACTCTGGTGCTGAAATCACTACAGCAGGGCCCATTTGAGCCTTTGCATTCAGCTGAGACAAAGTTTCTTTCATTGAAAACTCTGCTCCTGCTTGCAGTGGCCTCCATCAAGAGGGTAGGGGACCTGCACGCATTTTCGGTCGACGATTTGTGCCTGGAGTTTGGGCCGGCTGACTCCCAGGTGGTCCTGATGCCCCGGCCCAGCTACGTGCCCAAGGTTCCCACTACACCCTTCAAAGACCACAGATTTCTCCACATACACCTAAACATTTACATTTACATTTATGCATTAATCGGACGCTTTTATCCAAAGCGACTTACAGTGAATTCAGGCTAACATTTTTTACCTACCATGTGTTCCCTGGGATTTGAACCCACAACCTTTTGTGCTGCTAACGCAATGCTCTACAACTGAGCCCCTAATAGGCTCGCACAGGGCACTGGAAGGGGCAGCACCCATGGCGCTTTGGTAGGGATGCCATTTTCGTCGGTCACCGACGTGGCGTCGAGAGTGACCGACTGAAAGGGAACGTCTCGGTTACGTATGGTAACCCTTGTTCCCTGAAGGAGGGAACGGATATGCCACGTCCCGTCACCATGGTTGCTGTACCGCCACTGAGCTGCCGGGTATCCGGCTCAGCTCCTCAGCGAAAACCTTGTATGCATTGCACCTGCTGCCTTCTTATGCTCACGCTGTGATCAGCTGGATGCAATAATTGCATACCAAGGTGCATTGGCTAGATTAGTTTATACTCAAAGTAGATTGGTCTATCAAAGCGATATCCCATTTTCGTCAGTCACCGACGTAGCGTTGAGTGTGACCGACTGAAAGGGACCCAGACTTTTTCCTCAATTACATTTGCAATATTTACAGCTGTATCATATATTTTTTTTTTGTTTATATTTTCAAGTTTTCACATGGTTTTATATAATGTTTTTCATTGATTTGTTAAATACACAAAGTATTACTTTTTCGTCGGTCACCGACGTGGCGTCTCCGTTCCCTCCTTCAGGGAATGAGGGTTACCATACGTAACCGAGACGTTTTCTGTTTCAGAATGGAAGGTTTGTCAAACCTGAGAAAGAAGTTATACTCAGAATCAGTTACCGTGGTAACTTACTCTATGAACCTAACCTTGTCGGGAGCAGGTTTTCTTCGGTAAACCCAGAGTTTCTTTCTATCTACTCAGCCTTTTTAAAGCGTAAGCAATGTTTAAACACCTCATTCATTCATTCACGCTGCAAAAGATGCTTTTCTTAAGTGAGTATTTTGGAATCTAAATTAAGTGCATTTTAAAGCAAGGAAAATAATATTAATGCAAATGGAAACAAGATTATTTTTCTTCCCCCTTTGGCAGATAATTTGCTGAATAAGAAAAACACACTTTTAAAGCAAGGAAAATAATATTAATGCAAATGGAAACAAGATTATTTTTCTTTAGATATTTTCATTGGAAAGTACAAAGTAAGAAAGGAATATTTTTTTTTTTTTTTTGCGGTGCAAAGGTACATTCATTCATTGCATGTATTTTCATCATGCAGACATTGACTGGAAACAACAAGATAAAAATAGTAAGAAAATAGTTTGTTGGATTGCTTGCATATTAAGTGATTTTGCATTTTCTTTAGATGTAGACATTTTTGGTTTTTTTTGTTTTATCCGCATGCATATTTATTTGAGCAGTACCATTTTAAATGGTAGTTTTCTATAAAACATCAGGGATGCAGAGCACATTAGTAAGGCCACTGTATGCAGAGCAGAAAGGAAAGTGTGTCTTGATCTCACGCTCTTATAATATTTGTGTCGTTTACTGAGCACAGCCCCATTGAAAATGAAGCTGATTACTGTATGGAATTGAAGGATGCCAGATGGAAGGGTAGTTGGAGATATATGCCTTAACAACCAGCTGTTAAATTTATTTGGTCATCTTTATTTCCTACAAATACAAAATCAACAGTTATTCTTTTTCCTGTTGGATTTTAATATTCTTCTAATACTTGGTATTGTGGCCATCTCCTCTTCATCTTGTGGGGAGCCAGCCAAAGCGGTATCAGCGTCGCCGAGGAAACAAATCTCCCGAATCACTTAACGAGGAACACGTGCCGATCATTTGCGATTGTTTGGAATTGGTGGGAGTTAGTGTGTAGGGAGTGAAGGAAGAAGGAAGAGTTTGCTAGATCTCCAGATCTCATCTCATGTTGTTCTTTCCTTCTGCTTGCAGCTTTCAGTGACTAACGACTGGCACGTCACCTTGCACACGGACACAGGCTGAACAGCACGATGCCCTGCTTTTGAGCATGACCTCCCCCGCCCCCAAGGGAACTGCCCACCGTATTACCTCACTTTGTCCAATAAATTACCTCTCCCAGGGATTGTTCTTGCATTCAACACCATGTTTGTGTCTGTGCTTTTCACTCACCTTGCCTAAGTCTGTTCTTCATTATTTTTGCAAGCCTTCTTGTTGTTGGCTGAGTAGAAGTCAAATGTTCATTTCATTACTGTAATTAAGAAATGCAACAGTTTGGATTAGAGAACATTTAATTAAGTGAAAAGAGCATTAAACTATGTGAGAATTCTGCTGCTCACTGAATAGACACTGAATTATATTTAATATGTCAAATGCTTGTAAAATCATGTAGCCTACACTCATGAACCTTTTATGCTTAAAGTTTTACCTTTTACCTTGATTAAATTGTTTTTATACCTCATGTTTAGATGCTTTTGTCTTTTGTCTGTAGGCAGATACCATGAAAATGAATATTAGTTAAATTATTTACAGTTTTACCACTTTGTACCTTTGATATTATAACAGTGATTGAGAATTAAAGTTACATATTGCCTCGGAAGTATGTGGACGTTTTTGTGAGAACTGTTAACATGGTGAATCATAATTTCAGAGCTCCATTGATCATGGCTTTTCATAGTTGTGATTTAAGTTTTATATTGGTTAGTAATTATTTGGGAGTTTTATTGATCATGGCTTTTCATAGTTGTGGTTTCAACTTGGAGATGGTTGAACCTCCTCATTGAAATGGGCCCCAGGTAGAGCCCTGCACAGGCCTCAGATATAGGCCCTAGCCCGGCCCGTGTCCAACAGCTCATGAGAATTCTTTGCCCGAGTCCAACCCGAGCCCGTGTTTTTTCCCCCCACCTTCTCTCAAAACAGCTTATACTACTGTTTCAGCTAAAATAGTTCAGTTTTGTATGTAATGTCAAAGTGATTATATTTTGTTTCATTTTTTTAATTAAGTTAATTTAGAAAAATATTTGGAGCATTTATTTGTTCGTTAAATGTAAGTTTTTTTTTTTTTTTTTTTTTTTTTGAGTTTTACAGCGGCAGACAGTGAATTGATTATATGTTTGATCAATTTAGCCTTCTCAAATCATCACGACAGTTCAAGCATATCATAATGTTAGTTTAAATGTTTAACCTATATAAATGTGCACTATTAGACGCATATCTAATCGTTTGTGTGGAGAGCTAAAGCATGCTTTAAATGTTTAACCTATATAAATGTGCACTATTAGACGCATATCTATTTGTTTGTGTGGTTGTGTTTTTATTGATTAAGGATACATAGGCCTACAGGATGCGCTTTCTGCAATTTGGCCAGGAGCGCTTCACAATGATGGACCGAAACTCAGCGAATACTTGCCTCACAGACTTGCTAAATATATCTATAGAAAGTTTTAAATTACTACTTTAAAACTAAATAATTCAAATCAAAAACTATTTTTATGGATTTTATAAAATCTGTAAATATGCATTTCTCTCTAAAGGCGCGTCCAATGAGGAGATGGCGGGTCAGGATCGTCATCTTCATCTCTGCGACATGGACTCAGAAAAGATTGTATTCTTCATCTCTAATTAAAATATCTATTTCCCCCTGACACATTCATGTTAATTACTTTTGATGGGGCTTTGCAGCACGCTGTAGCGTATTGCGTGCGTTTTTTTTTTTTGCACTGCACATGACCAATTTGACTCACTGTTTGTCGTGGTAATCAAAATCAAAACTCTTCCCAAAATACAGCTTTTCCCGAAGCACTGGGAACTTTTAGTAACTCCCTATGCTCTTCTCTTCTCCCTGATGCTCTGCATGGTCAACTGTCACCTGCATGCTAATGCATGTGTATGTGTTGCGTATTTCATAGGCGCATGTAGCCTATAATAATCACAGTATAGCTAATATTTTATACAGTAGGCATTTGGGCACAATAAAGGAGATTAGTTAAATGAGCCCGGCCAAAATGGATTCAGAGTTTTCGGGACCCGACGGCCTTGCAGACCTCTAGCCCCAGGGCAGGCAGCAAAGAATCACACGAAGAGAATAAACAGTCCACAAAGTAATCCAAGGGAAGACGAAACCGGAAGTAGAGATGGAATGTTTGACACTGAGGCGCCGAAGCCGTTTTACTATATTGAAGCAGACTAGCTGGAAAGAACTGTGTCGAGGCTTGTATCAAATCACATGACTTATGACTGTTTGAGGCTTCATATGTTCACAATGAAACCACCTGAACGAGGTGACTGATTTGAATCTTTGGCACGGCTTTTATTCATTATAAGAAGACGCAAAATGCTTGGTGTTTGCTCCCTGCTTCATATCATTGCGAGATAACTTAAGTAATGGCGAGTGCGAATGTAATAAAACAATCCCGTGCATGGGAATGACTTTTATATTTTATAATACAGGGCTCTCAAAGTGTCACGCATTGAGCGTGTCAGTCACTCATTTTCGGTCTCTTTTGTCACGCACCGCGACCCCGCCACACATTGTATTTCTTATGCAGAAAAACTGTTTATAATATATTGTGTCGAGGTGAGGAACTACACGACAACCGATGGACAGCCAGAAAATCCCCGAACGGGTGGATTTATTGACAACTTTGTGCTCTGAGTGAAGACAGTGTCTCTCCGAAGTGCTCCAACTCCCTCGTGCTCTCTGTGCCTTGAGTGGTGGATCCCGTGCGGTGCTCTCCTGTTTGGGGCTGATCGGTCCACACGCTGCTCTCTATGACAGAGGAGGAAAGAGTTAGGGTCTGTGTCGGGAGACATTGCTCACCATACTGCTCTCCTCCCCGGCTGAAGTAGACGCCTCTTCATGAGCTGCAGGTGACGGCCGCTCAGCCCTTGCCTCACAGACTTGCTAAATATATCTATAGAAAGTTGGCCATTACTACGCTGACGAAAACTAAATAATTCACGTCACAATACTATTTTTATGCCATCATTATAAAATCTGTAAAGATGCATTTCTCTGCTAAAGGCGCGAAGAGACGGTGCAGGTGAAGGAGGAAGGGGTCAGGAATCGTCAGGTTCATCTCTGAAGACACGGACTCAGGAGAAGAGGAAGAGACAGTGCAGGTGGAAGAGGAAGAGACAGTGCAGGCGGAAGATGAAGAGACAGTGCAGGCGGAAGATGAAGAGACAGTGCAGGCGGAAGATGAAGAGACAGTGCAGGCGGAAGATGAAGAGACAATGCAGGCAGAAGAGGAAGAGACAGTGCAGGTGGAAGAGGAAGAGACAATGCAGGCAGAAGAGGAAGAGACAGTGCAGGTGGAAGAGGAAGAGACAGTGCAGGCGGAAGATGAAGAGACAGTGCAGGCAGAAGATGAAGAGAGACAGTGCAGGTGGAAGATGAAGAGACGGTGCAGGCGGGAAGATGAAGAGACAGTGCAGGTGGAAGATGAAGAGACAGTGCAGGTGGAAGAGGAAGAGACAGTGCAGGCGGAAGATGAAGAGACAGTGCAGGCGGAAGATGAAGAGACAATGCAGGCAGAAGAGGAAGAGACAGTGCAGGCGGAAGATGAAGAGACAATGCAGGCAGAAGAGGAAGAGACAGTGCAGGTGGAAGAGGAAGAGACGATGGAGGAGATGGCTAGGGTGTCAGAAGAGGCCATCAAAACAAAAGGGGGAAAAGTACCAGGAGCAGCCACCTACAAGAGCTCTTTTAATAATGAATGGACCTCTAAATGGCCATTTATTACTGTAGGAAGCACCAGCTCCTATTACTGGTGCTCTATCTGCCGCCAAGAGAACTCCTGTGCCCATCAAGGTGTGCGGGATGTGACAAGGCACATAGAAAGTAAGGGGCATCAGGCCAAACAGCAGGCACTAAAGTCAGCCAGCACAGTCAAAAACTTTTACTTGGCAGTGACTGCAGAAATGAGTGTGCAAGAGGTCAAGGTACATAGCACATTAAATCCAAAAGGTTGATTACATTGATTGTTCATGAATACCATTTTTCCTAAATAATACAACCAATTCTATGTTTATGGCATATATGAGACATTCATCCATGACATGGACAGAATACTGCTCTGTAATGTATTTTTATTGTTACTGAAATTCATAATTTTAATGGACATGCAGACATGGGTTAAATCAGAGTTAACATTCAAATTTGTATTCAGCATAGCTATATTTGTTTTCATTTGTTTCTGTTGCAGACAAGGAGAGCTGAGGTGAAAGATGCCGTAGCAATGGTTCAACACAATGTTTCATTTGCTGTGGCAGACCATTTCAGCCCCTTGTACAGGGAATGCTTCAAAGCTTCACAGCTCAAAATTTCAAGAGTGCCAGCACAAAAACTATGTGCATCATTAATCAAGCAGTTGCACTAAATTATAGAAAGGAGTTGGAGATGAAGATGAGGGAAAATCCCTTTACACTGGTCACGGATGGCTCAAATGACACAGGTAAACCTTTGACAGCTAAATTACCTGTTTCCATTTCCTCATGTTCATGTCACACACACTGAAATAATACATGCATGCAAGAGTTAGTTATGTACCATATTGTTACAGGACTAGAGAAGTTGAATCCCCTAACTGTAAGGGTATTTGATACCACCAAAGTTGTGCACAGATTTCTCGACATGTGCACCACAAGTGGAAGAAACTGTGGCACAGCTGATGTCATATATAAAAAAATCAACGATGTCCTGATAGAGCATAACATACCATGGAAAAATTGTGTTGGCCTGTCAAGTTGACAGTGCCCCAGTTAACACTGGAGCCAAAAATTCAATTGCGGTAAAAATGCTTAAGGAAAATCCCATGAATTACATGCATGGATGCCCCTGCCATATAATCCATAACACTGCCAAACACGCTGGGAAGAGGTTTTTGAAAGTAAGTTTCAACATGTTTGCTTTCCATTAAATATCTGTTAAGCCAAGGTGAAGTAAATAATTTGCTGTATAAATACATAATATATGTTTGCGCTCATGTCATGTTCTGCTGATATCTGGATTTGACACTAAGGACCTTGTGGTTGATGTTGGATACTGGTTTAAGGGCAGCACAAACCGTAAACGTTACTTGAAAGGTTTGTAATTCAGTTAGCTCCAGTGTTACACACCCAAACTGAGGAAAAATTGGGTTAACTTTGTTTGTTTTTCTTACATATTTTACCAGAAATCCATGGCAATGATTATATGGAAATGCTGCTGTACATTTCTGTGAGGTGGCTGAGTTTGGAGATGTGCATCACCTGCATTCTGCAGCGGTATGCCCACTCACAAGCTACTTCAAATCTTTAAGTAAGTCACACATTATATTGGCACTAGTTCAAGATGGTTATGTGAGACACCCAATACTAACAACTTGTATATTTGCAGATGAGAAACAACCAAGGTTCAGAAGGCTAGTGGAGGCGTTTCCCCTGACGGAAGTCTACCTCCTGTTCCTTCAGGCCACATTCCCAGTGTTCTCTACACTGAACCTCATTCTCCAGAGAGAAAAGGCATCCATATTTGAAAGTGAAAGTGACGTGACATACAGCCAAGTATGGTGACCCATACTCGGAATTCGTGCTCTGCTTTTAACCCATCCAAAGTGCACACACACAGCAGTGAACACACACCCGGAGCAGTGGGCAGCCATTTATGCTGCGGCGCCCGGGGAGCAGTTGGGGGTTCGGTGCCTTGCTCAAGGGCACCTCAGTCGTGGTATTGAGGGTGGAGAGAGTGCTGTACATTCACTCCCCCACCTACAATTCCTGCCGAGCAGCACTACGAGAGAAGTCCATGACATCCCCTTCAAGGACCCACTGCACCAACTGCTAGGTAATGCTTTTAAGTCACATAGGGAGATAAACCTGTCTGCTTATTCACAACAAATACACCTTTTCTATGGATTGAGAGGTCTTTCTGATGATGGAATAAGGATACAAAATTTTACAAAGAATGGTATCCCAGTAACAATATACTCACCCCTCTGCCATTTGGTAGAAGATAAGAGCATCAGAAACAGCACTAGTAGATTCAGAGACAGCTTCTATCCTCAAGCCATCAGAATGCTGAACTATACTCAACCATCTTCACTCTCCTAAATGGCACACTTGTCACTTTTTAGAATTAATCCTTCAATTTAAATGAATCCTTTTTTATTTTACCTCTTCTTTTTATCTACTTTCTATTTATTTGATTTTTTTCTGTAAAGTCGAGATTACTTTGAGCACAACAAATTTCATGACTGATAAATGTTATTTATGTGTATATGACAATAAACATGAAACTTGTATAACCCAGAGATATTCTATAAGATGCCTGTATTTGACTAGCTTTCTCTATGTCTTCTGTCTCACTGATAGGAGAAAAACTCAATGTGGGTTTCACCACCAGAGCTACGCTCAACAGGCTCCTTGAGGCTGGAGAGGTCACATCACAGAGGATCAACAATTCCAGCAGCAATTCGGAGCTGTGGAGTATGCCATGGATAAACTCCCGCTGAAAGATGCTCTCCTGAAGCATGCAAGATTTATTGATGTGCAGCTGAGAGCTGAATGTGGGGTTAAAGATGCCCTTTACTTTGTAGACAGGCAAGGGTTTTCACATACTAATTATATATTTTTAAGTTTAATGGTCATGATCACAAAATAAATCTGTCTCTCACTGTACTCTAATCAGTCTTGTACACATGTGCTCTTTTTAAGATTTCAGGAACTCCTTCCTTTTTGTGACCCAAAGGAACAAGACCAAGTAAGTGAGGAGTTTATGGAGTACCAACTCATGGACATTGCCTTGCCCCAGGACCCAACAGTCTTTGATGTTGAGGAGTTTTGGGGAAGAATGTCCACAACAAAGAACAAGGTAAGAAATATTTTGCACACAACATGACTTGCTCATTAGTAATTACGATGAAGGGAAAACATTTGAGAAATAGAGGCCCCTGGTTCCTTTTTTCAAAGGTGACTGGCTTGAACCAATTTGGGAGGCTATCAAAGATCGCAGCCTTGGTTTTAGTCCTTCCACATTCTAATGCTGATGCCGAGAGGGTATTTTCAATGGTTGGTTTGAACAAAACCTCAACACGAAACAGCTTGTCTCTGGACGGGACATTGTCCTCAATCATGACCCTGAAAATAGCTTGGCTTGAGCCGAACTGTTTCAAATGGGAGCCAACACCCCAAATCATAAAGGAGTCCAAAAAGGCAACAAACACTTACAATAAACAACAGCAGTCATAATCTCTCTCTCTCTCTCTCTCTCTCTCTCTCTCACACACACACACACACACACACACACACACACACACAAACACACACACACACACACACACACACACACACACACGCGGGGGGGGGGGGAGGGGGGTCACACATACACACACACATGAAGGCCCAATGAATAAAATTGAAACTAAATGTTACACACACTGGTTAATTTGTTAGTTTGATGTTTAATATATTTTATTCTGCAAGTCTGAGCAATTTGGTTAAACTGTCAGAATGTTGCCCTATCCCTTTGACTCCCCGACGGGAGGGGTGTGGGGGGGGTGTCACTCTTGCCTGTCTTCAAAACTTGAGAGCCCTGATATAATAACAGTTTGATATGATATTGCTAAATGTCTTCCTGAGACCCTTGCTAGGATTAAGTGGTTACATAAAATAAATGAATATTATAATTTTAAATTCTAGCAATGTTTAAGCCATTTCTGACAAACGTGGCTGTTTAGCCTACTAATCGGTAAGATAGTAACCTGTAACATGTGAAGTGAATGAATGTTTTGAAAACTTTATGAATGAAAAGAGCGCAGTTCAAACACCGTATTGCTGTTGCCTCTCCGTGCATCTCTCAGAAATCAGAGCTTGGCAAGAGTAATATCACCTATAAAATAATACATCATACACGTTCTATTATTTGTAGATATTTAAAAGGCAATGATTTAAACCTTAGGCTATGATATGATACGAATGAATGTAATAAGCACAGCACGCTCACCAATCAAACAGCCTTGTTGCGCACCTCAGTCTCTCAAAAAACAAACCAGATCTCTCTCAAGAGTAGGCTAATAATCAACTTAGATAAAGATACATTTTCTACTTGATCTACATGTTTGCATCTTTATCTTTTTGCTGGTTTGCGCGGCACGTGCACATTTGTTTAGTGAAGTTCAAAAAAAGACTCGCTTAAAGGGTTCTGCATAATGAAAATGTGCGCATTGAATTAATTCAGTCCAGTTCAAATGATCACTAAACATTTGTCAAGACATCTCTCTGCTTGCATGATAAATAAAGTTTTAGAAATTAATAATTGTTTTAGTTTAACACGGCATACTTGTTCAGTGAAAACTATGAAAAACAATATAGTCATAACGGACATATCAAGTAACTGTACGACGTTCCACCCGGTTTTATCCGGATGCAGATACGAATAATTTTGTGATTGTTACAGATACAAATACAGATACATATACTGGCCGTTACATGAAAATTTTAATATATAATGTCATAATTATAAAGTTTTGACAATTTACAAATGTAACTGTTGCATTAGACTATGAATTAATAAGCGTTTATTGATAACAACTATTTCATGTCTTTTCATTTACAGCATGAACCACGAGCAGTCGAGTAACTCAAGTATTTTTTAAATAAGAAATCGACTAGCAGAAATCAGTAGTTGTGCAACCCCTAACCTGGGCCATCCCACACACGTAACTGACCGCTCGCACCAACAGGAGGAGGAGGGGTCAGTGTTACTCTCTACACTGCACTCAGTCTGAGGGATTCCTACTCTTTGAGGAGACATGGAAAACAGCGCATACCGCAGGAACGGTATAATGGAAAATATTAGTGGTTTTGAAACCGTGACATTTTCAAATCACTGTATACCTTGAAACCGGTAATCGGCCCATGCCTAATTACAGCTGATAAATAAATTGTTTGGTCAAGAGGTTGTACCTCGATCCAAGTATCTTTTTAACAGAGTGTTTAAAAACAGTTGTGAGGAAGTAGAATTCCAGCTCTACTGTGAAAATTGTAACTCAAATATTGGAACAGCCCAGGAAATCAATGACAGACAAATGAATGCAGATCATGTGGCAGCACTTTTGAATTTGGTTCTATGAATGGTGGTAACTTCTTCATCAATGTTCCTCTTGCTCCACAAATTCAGACTCTGCTTGAAAGCACAGAAGTGAGTCGCCATCTTAACTACAGGTTTGATAGGCAGAAGAGCCATAATGAGATGCTGTCAGACATCTACAATGGGGAGAAGTACAGAGAGTTGTCTGGCCCAAATCAGATCCTCTCAGATTCTCACAACTTGTCATACATATTTAACTTTGTCTTTAATTCATCAAAATTCTCTATATGGCCCATCCACATCATGATCAATGAGCTTCCACCTGAAATTAGGTTTAAGCATGGTTTGCTTGCTGGCCTTTGGTTTGGTCCAAAAGAGCCTTTGATGGAAGTCTTCCTTAAGTAATTTGTGGACCAGGCCAAGACTCTAGCCGACACTGGTGTCTCATGGCTTAAAGATGGGTCGGTTATCAACAGCAAAATAGTTGGCCTCTGTTGTAGTTTTGATTCCAGAGCAAGACCACTGATGTAAAACCCTACTCAGTTTAATGGCTATTATGGCTGTGGATTCTGTCTGCATCCTGGGAAGCTGGTTGATAAAGTAGTTAAATATCCAGTTTCAACAGAACAATACTGTGACAGAACAAATGAGGACATGGTCAGGGATATGGAGTTGGCTCTGGAAGTGAGGACAAGCATTAGGGGCACAAAAGGTCCTTCTCCTTTAATCAACTTGCCATACTTCGATGTAGTCTGGGGTTTTGTCCCAGACTACATGCATGCAGTTTTACTGGGGGTTTCAAGACAGTTGACAAGACTCCTTGTTGATACTACTTCATCCACCCAGCCATATTATGTAGGCAGTCCTGCCACTTTGAGAGAGATAGATGCTAGAATTGTTGGTATCCAGCCTCCACACCTGATTACTCGACTGCCTAGAGGGTTGTCAGATATGATGCACTGGAAAGCCTGAGTGGCGATCCTGGCTCCTGTTCTACAGCCTACCATGTCTTGAAGGAATTCTTCCTAAAAAGTATTTGCAACATCTTGGCCATCTTGGAAGGATGAACTAAAACCAAGTGAAATCAACAGAGCCGAGATCTTGTTGCTGGATTTCATATTCAGGTTTCAGATCTTATAGGGCGAGTCACAGACGACATTTAACATTCACCTTCTCAGTCATCTTGCCAGGTCAGTCAAGTTGTGGGGTCCATTGTGGGCACATTCTGCCTTTCCTTTTGAAAGGAACAAAAGAAGTGACTAAACAGATAATTACTAAGTTTCTTCTGTTTAGATCAATTCCTTACTTCTCATCCAAGTACATGGTGAAAGAAGAGGTGTTACGGTTCTGTTCTGATTTGAACAAGTACCCAAGGGTTCAAAATGCTGTCAAATGTGACAATACCACACTACCTGACAATGGAAATGTCCATATTGTCACAAAGGAAGAACAGGCTGCTTTCTGTGCCTCTCACATGTGCATACCTGATGAAGTTGTAGTGCACAAACGTATAATTCAAAGGAGGTCTGGTGTATACTAGCAGAGACTACACCCAGTCTCACAGACGAGATGAACGCTATGTGAAACTATCCGATGGAACATGTGGGATAATCCATAAAACTGTTTATTTCTCTGACGAGGATGATCACATAGTATTGTTAATAACAACATTTGAGGTAGCTTTAGCATTTCCACTACCACAACCTTGTGGTTTTGTTCCACACATTTCCATTGTGCAAAGCTTGGAGTCATCCAAGACAGAAATAGTTCCTGTTAGTTGCCTTCAGGGTAAATGCATAGGCATCAAAGTGCAAGACAAACTAAACATTTGCAGTTTTCCAAATGTGTATGAAAGAGATTAGAACAAATCCTTGCCTTGCCTGTGTGTGTGTGTGTGTGTGTGTGTGTGTGTGTGTGTGTGTGTTGACTGATATTAAGTCAAGTTGTCAAGTTATGTTAGCTAAAGATGTTTTGCCAATTTCAATCTATAATTTTAGTAAAATGGAGTATATACAGAAAGAAACATAAAAGGCAGGTAAATGTACTTTTGCTTTTTGTTTTCATTCTTTTTCTATAATATTTTGGATTTCATAAAATATTACACTTGACTAGGTCCTTTTTGTCTGTACTTAATTTAAAAGAAACCTGATGTAAGTGTTTTGAAACTTATTTTGCCTAAATATGAACTTAACACAAAAACAAGCAGCCTCTTTGAGTGAATTGCCCTTATTCTCTCTCTCATGTAGTAAAAAGGCAAAAGGGCAGAGGAGACTGAAACATAAATTGAGTAAAGAAAAATCACTGTAAACAAGAAAATATTATAAAACAGAATACTTACCTGATACAACAGACAAACAAACAGTCCCTTTGAGTGAATTGCCCTTGATTTTCTCTATAAAACAAATATAAATCACCATGTGCTCTCATTTCCACATTGAGACAAAAATATAACTCAAAAAAGGAGAAAATTACAAAAATAATAAAAAAATAACATTATACAGAGCTGCTGCTAGCCAAATGGGTGCCCTAAGCAGAAATTTATTATTGTGCCCCTACCTCAAATATTATGGAAGTAAAAAAAACTACTATGGGGTCAAAACAGAACTTTAATAAAATATAAAAGTAAATAAAAAATAAACTAATTAAATTGTATTATTTATAAATTACAATTGTATCTCTAGGCAGTTGGCCTACCTATGGCTATGATTTTATTAGTACAGTTGTCCGATTGATTTTATAGTCTCAAGCATTCAGAAATCACACAAAAGAAAATTAAGCAGCTTTACTTCAATAAAACCATGGTTAATTTTTCTAAGGGTTGTAATGTGTCCACATATTTTTGTTGAAATAAAAATAGAGGCTATAGCATTTCTATTGAAAAGGCCAAAAATGAAAGATTATCTGGCTATTTGAATTAAATGTTTGGTTAATATTAAGGATTTGATCGACCTGTAAGTTTAAAAAAAGCAATTACCAGGGCTTCTGCGCCTTTTGCAGGAATTTGTAATGTAATGTAGGCCTACATACATTGTTTATTTTGTATTACATATGTATTTTAATAGTGGTATTCAATAAAACCTTGTGATTGTTATTAATTCCAATCATTTTTGCCTCATTGTTTTTATATAATGCATTTTAAGTCATGAAACTAGAATATTAAGGCAGATGCGTTGTTGGTGAAATTATTACTGACATTAGGGTGATTCTCGCGAAATTAGACTTATGAGGTGTCATGAAACATTTTGATGATAAAAGTAAATGCTATCAAAATAAGAAGGATACAGTTATAAACATCTCTTCATCTACTATTTTGCACATGATTTCATCATAAATACCATAAATACCAACTTTTTTTTTTTCAAATTTAAGGGAAAATTTCTTATTACCGCAACGTGTTCATGACTGGATTTGGGTTCCTTGAGGTGGAATTTTTTATAATTAAAAAATATAAAAAATAAAAAGCTTCAGTGCATGTTATACTATAAACATTTACAGTAAATAAACATGTGGTATTTGGTGGTCATTGGTAAATGTAGTAAAAATAATAAGGAATATAACTGTGTCCAAGACCAATTTTCTCATCCTCCGCAACAATTTTCAATCATTGTTTAAGTCCTCAAGGAGCTAACATTTTCAAGGAGTTTTGTTGGAAGGGACATAATTGACTGTGACACTCAAGATGGCTACCAGGTAAGCAGTTCTTATTTTTTTTCTGCAGATAAAAGTTACAATTTTGTTTGTCATAGTACCTACACAACTTTTTAGTTCTCATTACCGAAACATGAGTTTGTGAAGTTTAAAAAAATGTTGCCGTTTTAATTTTTTGATAACTATATATCCCATTATTTTAATTTTTTAAAAAGAGAGGGAAAGTTTAGCTAACCTCATTTAGCTTCCACAGTAAGCAAAAATGTTAAGGTCGCTCATCCTCCGCAATACCATTATCATTCACCGCAACAATTGAAAGCCTGTTGCGGTGGAGATACTCAATGTTTCGGTAATGAGGAGAAACAGACTTATGAAGGAGGAACGTGCACTATAACTCTTGCTAATTTCAATATAACTTGATATTTGCCTTAAACACTTCTTGAACAGATTGCGTAAACAAAATAGCCATTACAACCCCCCCAGAAGGGGTCACTAATTTTTCATTTTTATGAAGTGCTTCCACAAAAAGCAGTATGAATGCAGTATAGGCCACCTACTATAAATGTAATATTATTTAATTTTTTTACTGTGAAACAATGTATTTCTATGTCTTTTTTAAGAAATGTTACATTCAATCAAAATGGATATTGTATATTTTGTTACAGGCAAGCATCAGTTGAAAGAAAAGGGCATCAGCGAAAGACAGGCTGGCAAAGCATAGGGAAAAAATATACAGTAATCCAGTGTTACTTGAGGAGTACAGAAGAAAGGAGAGAGAAAGGTCAGGGGACAGGGTGATAATAGGGACATGTGTGTGTGCGTGCTTACACTCACACACGCATACACAAACACACACACACACACCTACCATTCCTAAATGAAAAATTGTGTGCAATTTTGATCATAGTCCAAAGTTTGTATTTATGTCAGTGCTTACTGCATTTCACCTTTCATTAATTCTTTTTCAGGTATCGGAAACGTAAAGAAAATGGTAAAATAGACAGCATGAGAGAAAAAAAAATTTGGAAGAAAAATTCGGCAAAATATTACAGAAAAAAAAAGCAAGAGCAAGCACTTCTAGATCTAACCCAAACATCTTCATTAAGTGAGACAGAAAATTCCTTTGGAAATGAAGAAAATAACAGACAGGAACAAGACACAAATAATGATCTGAACAGAACACCAGCAGAAGAAAGTTTAGATCTGACAGGGCCAATTGAGGCATCCACCCAGAGAACACGGCCAGTCATTAAAAAAAGAGAGCGGGCATCAAGGACTCTGGCCAAATTAAAAGCAAAACTAAGGTATGTTGAAGAGAAACTTGGGGCAAAGACAACACAACTGCTGACAGTAAACAGAAAAATTAGAAGGCTGGTGGCTAATAGAACAAAAAGTACAATGCTAGCAGCAAATATTTCACAGAGGGTCAGTATCAGAGAGGCTAAAAAGGGACTGACGATCAATAGCAGGTGGAAACAACTTGGCAAGGTTGTGAGCATGTCCCTACATCGGGATGATGTCTCAACTATCATAAATGGCAAGTCTGTAGAGATTCGTCGCAAGGGACAAATTTATAGAAAAAGAGCACTCACAGACACCTTGGCAAAACTCCATCAACGCTTCCTTGTTGAACATCCTGAGCAAACAGTGTCCAAAGCTCAGTTCTTTAGATTGAGGCCATTTTGGATTATTAGGCCTAAAGTTAAAGACAGAGAGACGTGTGCATGTAAAATGCACGAGAACATTGGGTTTAAATTAAAAAGGATGCAACAACTGGGTATCATTGAAACATCAAGCCCAGAGGATCTTGTGCAGTCCAGTGTGTGTGTCACTGGCAACATGTCCTGCATGTACGGCAGATGTCAAAAATGCATTGAAAAGACATTTCCCACATCCTTAGATCCTCTCACTCAGGGGAACACTTTCATCTGGCAGGAGTGGATGACAAGGTCTGTCACTGTAACAAAGACCATCAAGGATGGATCTACAGAGGAAAGGCAGACAAAGAAAACGGTCCTCGAAAAGCGTACCTCATCCATTGAGCGGTTGCTGGCCCTAACAACAGAACACCTTCCAGGTTTTGCCATTCACATGTTTAATGTCAAGAACCAATATTTGTCATTGAAAGCAATGAAAGATACCCTGACAGATGATGCTGTTGCTGTGCATGTGGATTACAGCAAAAATTACAGCTGCAAATATGCTAAAGAAATCAAGGACATCCATTTTGGAACTGGGAATGATCAGGTAACCCTCCACACCAGTAGGGGCAGAGTGGAAGCCTTTGCATCCCTCTCATCATCTCTACAGCACGATGCAGTGGCAACCTGGGCTCATCTTGACCCAGTGCTGAGATACATACGAGGAAAGTATCCTGAAGTCCACAACCTACATTTCATTTCAGATGGCCCAACTTCCCAGTATAGAAACAAAACATCTTTCTATCTAGCCTCCACTGTGCCCTTTATGCACGGATTTGAATGGTTGACCTGGAACTATACTGAGGCATCACATGGCAAAGGTGCACCAGATGGAGTTGGTGGGGCCTTGAAGAATCTTGCGGACAGAATTGTTTCTTATCGGACCAGTATTCCTGATGCAGACTCTCTGTATGAGCAGCTGAAGAACAATTCATCAGTGACTCTGTACAAAGTATCAGAGGAGAAAATAAGTGAGTCAACATTTATGTTAATTATATGATTAAATATGAAGAAATGTAGTTAAATAAGTAAATGTAGTTAAGTAGTATGTAGTTACAGAAGTTAAATAAATAAGTTAAATTCTCCATGTAATTAACATGGAAAGCAGACCACACCAGTAAATAAATAAAATAATGTCTTTAACTGAGTCAATGTGTCTTTTTGAATTCCACCCTAACAGCTGACATCCACAAAACCAGGAGTCATAAACACACGGGAGGTGTCATGCTTTTGTGGAAAAAATTGCCAGTGCTTTTCTACAAATTGCCACATGTTCTCTGAGGGAAGAGATGAGGACCCTGACAGAACAGAGGCCACCATAGAGGTTGGACAGTGGGTCCTGGTTGAATACGATGGTGACTTGTTCCCTGGTACAGTCACACAGGTGAATTTAATTTCAAGATTTCTGTTAATGTGTGAATATTTCTCAGTTACATTACAATATAGTACATGCTGTCCAGCCAAAATGTGTAGAGACTATATAAATGTTTCTTAAAACAGATTGCTGAAGGGCAGTATGAAGTCGACACCATGAATTGTGCAGGGGAGAACCGCTTCTATGTACCAAGCATCAGATTTCCAGGAGAAAGGATCTGGTGCTATGGTCAGGACATACGGGACATAATCCCAGAACCACTTCCTGTCACCTCCTCTGCTAGACATTTCTGCATTTTACCTGACATATGGGCAAAACACAAGAAACGCTCATGAATGAGTTACAGTTGAGATTGGTACAAAGCAGTCGTTCCAGTTGTTTGTTTTAGTTGTTTGACCAACTCATAAATCGAGTTGCTGCTATTCAAGTTCTTCATATTAAATTATTCTCAGAAAAAGGTTGTGTGGTTCAATGTCAGGACCAAAGTGTTTTAGCTAAACTAAAATATTTTTACAAGAGCACATGATGCTGTTACATTTAAATGTTTCTCAGGACCACATGATGATATGTTACATTGAAAAAGTTCTCATCACATGGTTGTATGTTTAACTAGAATGATAAAATGTATACTAATGGTTGTATAATTGTTAGTACTACAGTGTAGGCTACATGACATGATTCTTAAGAAGAGCATAAGATTGTAACTTGTTAACACAAGGCATGGTACTGTGATGATTACGATAAATGAGAAAATGAAACACTGTTTATGAAATAAATGTTCTTTTAAAAATTGCATGCGTTTTAAATATGTAAAATAGGGTTAGGCATCAAACCCCTTTGTCAACAGTGAATGTGTGAGCTAAATCTCATTTCCGAAACATTGATCCTCATTACCGAAACGGCATTTTCATTACCACAACATGTATATTTTTTACAAATTAAGCAATAATTAGATAATCATATTTTGTTTTAAAATGTATATACATATTATACAACACTACTTATTTAAGGTCTGCTACATGACAAATGTGTATGGTAACAATTAAATAAAATAAATTGTAAATCATCATGTATGTTTCGGTAATGAGAGAAAATAAGGAAATTACAAAAAAATAATAAATATGAAAAAGTAATCTCTCCAGAGTTTTACATAGCTTTGAGCACGAGTAATAAGGGTCTACTTTAACATTAGCCAAAAATAATTTTTTTTAACCATATATTTAATGTAATGTCATGTTGCGGTAATGATAATTTTTTTGTGGACTTCATTTAAATGATGAAGACATGATGTCAGCAAACAGCAGCATTATAAAGTAAATTAAATGTAAATAAAGTACATAAAAAATCATTTTATCTTACAGCTCCAAACTCTGTCCTAGAGGGCCGGTGTCCTGCAGAGTTTAGCTCCAACCCTAATTAAACACACTTGAACCAGCTAATCAAGCTCTTACTAGACACACTAGAACTTACAGATAGGTGTATTTAAGCCAGTTGGAGCCAAACTCTGCAGGGCATTGGCCCTCCAGGATCTAGTTTGGAGACCCCTGTCCTACAGAGTTTTTACTTTGCACATGCTTTTTGATCAGTACAAATAATAATGTAAAATTATTTTCTTAGAACAGGAGATATGCTGTCTCTCGCATCACATACATTATCAGTAGTTAAGTATGTGGTCTTGAAGAGGATCCTTTTTTTTCTCTCATTTGGACTCGGTGTTGACTTGGACTCTCAACTTTTGGACTTGGATTTGACTTGGACTCGAATCTCTTTGGTGTCGGTCTTGACTCGGTCTCGACTAGTCCTGGTCTTGGACTTGACAAACCTGGACTTGACTACAGCTCTACGCATGGGGGTAAAAAAGCTTACGATGTTTTAGAGACAGTACTACATTAAACTACTATATGACGCCCCAGTCCCGCAAAGTTTATTTCTAACCTGCTTCATCACACCTGCATGTGTAGTTTCAAGTATTCATAGAGCTGATTATCTGCTTCTGGTGTGTTTGATTAGGGTCATATTTGTAGTGTTGATTAGTGGGTCCCAAGACCAGGAGCAGGATGACAGGCACAAGTAAAGGACACCATAGTCAAAGATTCTGTGTCTTCCGTGTATGCAATCTGGAACCAACAAAGTAATACAAGTACAAACACACACTCCGGTCCAACCACAAAGTTACGCCAGTGTAAGGGAAAATGAAAAGACAATGGAATGTTATGTTTATACATGACCTATATGAATGATTTTTTTTTTTTTTTGGGGGGGGGGGGGTCTACTAACTAAACAATACATAACAGTATAATTTCACAAACTACAAGGCACCACCCCCCTGCACTGAGGCAACCCAACAACTTGCTGACGACCTAAATTAGTTTTATTGTAGATTTGAAGTCGTTTGAAAAACTGGTTCTGGCTTATCTGAAGGACTCAAGCTCCTGAAGTTTGCAGACGTCACTACAGTCATCGGCCTCATCCAGGACGGTGACGAGTCTGCTTACAGACAAGAGGCTGAGCAGCTGGCTGTCTGGTGCAGTCTTAACAACCTGGAGCTGAACACTCTCAAAACATTGAAGATGATCGTGGACTTCAGGAGAAACCCCCCTGCACTCCCCCCACTCACCATCATGAACAGCACTGTGGCTGCAGTGGAGTCATTCAGGTTCCTGGGCACCACCATCTCTCAGGACCTGAAGTGGGACATTCACATTGACTCCATTGTTTAAAAGCCCCAACAAAGGTTGTACTTCCTTTGCCAGCTGAGGAAGTTTAACCTGCCACAGGAGCTGCTGAAACAGTTCTACTCAGCCGTCATTGAGTCTGTCCTGTGCATTTCAAGAACTGTCTGGTTTGGTTCAGCTACAAAATCAGACATCAGAAGACTACAGAGAACGGTTCGGACTGCTGAAAGGATTATTGGTGCTCCCCTGCCCACCCTTCAAGAACTGTGTACATCCAGAGTGAGGAAAAGGGTTCAGAAAAACACTCTGGATCCCTGACATCCAAGTTACCCCCTTTTTGAACTTGAGCCGCAAATACCAGGACAGTCAGGCACAAGAACAGTTTCTTCCCCCAGGCAATCTACCTCATGAACAGTTAAATGTTCCCCACTTATGCAATATAAATGTGCAATATCCTTATATTTATTTGTTACCGCTCCATCCTAGTACATCCCTACATCTCACTCTATTCTGTTCCATTATCATCTATAGCACAACTGTTCATACAATTTATTTATTATCCAATTTATTGTGCAATTTTTTTATTTTTTTTTTAATTTATATATTTTTTTGTCTCTGTGTACTGGAAGCTTATGTCACTAAAACAAATTCCTTGTATGCGCAAGCATAGTGGGCAATAAAGCTCTTTCTGATTATTTGTTGTTTGTGTTTATTTAATGTCATTATATTATAAATGAAATGTAATGTAAGAGTTAGTTTAGGGTATGTTTTGTGTTAAAGTAAAATAATATTATAATCAAAATATTTTTTTTATTTGGATTGTTGTTGGTTCATACTGGTGTCCAGTAGATACCACCATAAGTGGCTAAAGGTGTTCTATTGGTCCTTAATGGTATCCAATAAACAAAATGCCACCAATAGAAGAAAACAAATTACCAAGAAACCCACTAGGACCATTACAGTTTTCCAAGGAAACCACTTAATTTATTGGAGAAATAATGGTTCTTACTGGTGTCCAGTAGATACCACCAGAAGTCCTTAATGGTATCCAATAGACAATACATGCCACCAACAGAAGAAAGCAAATTACCAATAGAGACACACAGGGACCATTACAGTGTCAATTAAAACCAAGAGAATTACCATTATAACCATTTCAAACTTTGTAATGGTTTCAATTGTTTTTTTCTTTTTTTTCAGCAGGGGAAACACTAGAACATGTGTTATTAATGCATTCCTTTCCTGATCATACCTAGAACAAATTAATAAGAAAACTCTACAACATGGAATGCAAAGAATTTACAATCTGAAATTTATTAAATACAAATCAAGGATCAGGTAAAATCATACATTTTAAAATACATAAAATACATTTTTAAAATACATAAAAAATGGTGATTTTAAGAACAGAATATAGATTTTAAAATGCACACCTAGACTGAAATCACTCCAGCACAGGAGGTGGAAATATGCACCTAAAAGCCGGTATGCAACTCGCCAATAAACCCGAAGAAGAAGAAGAAGAAGAATTACTTTTTTTTTTCCTAATATAGCTTGCAAACGGGACTTTTATTTTGGCAGAGTGACGTCATACGGCCGCGCCGCGCTCCTGTATCTGTTAAGATTCGGCTGAAGAAAGGTTTCAGGTTTAGTTTGGATTTTTTTTTTTCTTTTTTTTTTTTTTTTTTTTTTTTTTTTTTTCTAATCATACCATGTTATCAAGCTGACTGACTTCCTTACCACTGCACCGATTCCTTAACTAAGGAGCTGATTGAGACGCCCACAGAGATTTGGTTTGGATTTATTATTCTGTCTCTTAATTCGTCCCATCTTAAACATGAGTGTCCTAACGCAGAAAAACTCCCGGGGAAGCAGCTGAGATCCACGTGTCACAGTATTATAACGATGGCGTTAATTAAAGAGGAGAGTGAAGACATTAAGATTGAAGATGCAATCACAGCGAAACAAGAAGATGCTGAAGAACAAACAGGTTGGTTTTAATTCTCAAAGCTGAACTCATTCTTTTGATCCTCATTAAAATGTCGACCTCTACAGAAAATAATATTTTGGATTTATGAGATTTATCAATACTCGAAACCTTGATCAGCAATGTCCAGTGGCAACATAATGACATCATATAATGAAGAACAAGCAAACAGCCAAGCGAGCAAAATGACATGAAAGTTAATAAAATGATTCCTAATTATGTTTTCCATTTGTAGTATTTGTATACAGGCTTTGTATTTCTCAATGTCAGGAGTATTGTAATTAGCAATTTTATTTTAAAGCGAATTGGTTATACGTGACAGCATTAATTAAAGTTTCCATAAGTTCTTCCTTAAGACATAACTGTTTAAATGAACTGTGTATCATAAAAGCTCACCTTTCAAATTAACACACGACTCAGACGAACTGTACATAATGTGTATATGACTGCAATAAAATTGAGAGAATTATTCCTTTATGAATACATTTCTCAATGAGTAAAATTGACCATTATGCAACATTAAAAAAAATTCTAAATAATGTACTTTTTTTTTGAATTTTTAAAAAATAATAATAAATATTCTTGGTTCATATGGTGCACTTGTAAGAAAATAGCAACGGCTGAGACAATCTAATCCAGTTTATGTGAAATAATGCTTTTAAAACACTGATAACTATGACAGTGCGAAGACACACCCCTCATGACATCAGTCCTGCCTTTTGTTCAAGCAGGGCATGTTCTGTGACTGATCTCACCAATGTTACGAGGTCCCCATTCCGGGATCAGTCCCAGGACATGTTTGCATTCACACTGAAGGCACTCGAGCATTTTCTGGGATCAACGCTCTGTGTGAAAGGGGTTTAAAATATGAACATATTAAAATATAGGCTAAATATACAAAAGCAAATAAAAGGAAGAAGGAAAATATATATATATATATATATATATATATATATATATATATATATATATATATATATATATATATATATATATATATACATATATATATATATGCAAACATAAATGGTGTTAGAATTGTAAATTATTGTAAATCAGGAAGGTCAGAATCAGCATTTTTTTTTTTTGTTTATCATGTTTTCATAATTGTTGGAAGGCAAAATCACAAGTCAAACAAATGATTTGATTCTGTCACCAAGCATGAAAAACACATGATTTGGCCAGTTGGTGCTGCCACTGAGAAGGCAGTCACTGCTGTAATTTTAACAGTAGTTATTACAAGCACATTGTTTTTGACCAACATCAATGTCATGATATTCAAATGATGTGGATTTGAAAACACATAGTTCATAAGTAAATAACTCGTAGCTGGCAAGTATTCAGTGATTTGTTTGATGTCCATGAGTGTTATATCGATGTTTTTATTCCTGTTATTCCAGCTGACAGCCAGCCTAAGTTTTTGATGGC
This sequence comes from Cyprinus carpio, assembly GCF_018340385.1. Classification (NCBI taxonomy): domain Eukaryota; kingdom Metazoa; phylum Chordata; class Actinopteri; order Cypriniformes; family Cyprinidae; genus Cyprinus; species Cyprinus carpio. The sequence continues at coordinate 331,669 of NW_024879270.1, read as the reverse complement.
TGTGATAACGTATGTAAGGGGGGGAACTATGATTGATACTTGGGTAATTATAAGATGTGCTTAAATGGTTACTCCACCCCAAAATGAAAATTTTGTCATTAATCACTTACCCCCATGTCATTCCAAACCCGTAAAAGCTTTGTTCGTGTTCGGAGCACAATTTAAGATATTTTAGATGAAAACCGGGAGGCTTTTGACTGTCCCATAGACTGCCAAATAAATAAAAGTGTCAAGATCCAGGAGAGTATGAAAAGCATCGTCAGAATACTCCATCTGCCATCAGTGATTCAACCGTAATGTTATGAAGTGACGAGAATACTTTTTGTACGCAAATAAATAAAAAAACACGACTTTATTCAACAATTCCTCTGTGTCTCTCCACATTAGCATAGCGCCATTTTGTAGAACATCTGCTGAACGCAAGCAGCGTACGCTCTTCTGTGTCAGGCGCACCACAAGGATATGTTTTCTATGTGTATTTACGCTTCAGCGCAGGACTATTCTGACGATGCTTTTCATACTCTCCTGGACCTTGACACTGTTATTTATTTGGCAGTCTATGGGACAGTCACAGGCCTCCCGGTTTTCATCAAAATATCTTAAATTGTGCTCCGAACATGAACGAAGCTTTTACGGGTTTGGAACGGCATGGGGTTAAATGATTAATGACAATTTTCATTTTGGGGTGGAGTATCCCTTTAAGACGTTCAAAACGCTTTTTGTGTAGTTCTTTAAACTTATTTTATGGAATAAAGTTTTTTTTTTTTTTTGGCTTGAATAAATTACATGTTACTCCGGAACTGATGCTTGTCAAAAATGTTACTTCCAGCTGTCGCAAATTTATTGCCTTTTGAAAATCAAGTGAATTCTTTACCAGGCAAGGAGTGGTTTTGATTGTACTTATAATAAACATATTTTATTTAAACCCATTAAAAGGCAGATCATGTTGTAAATAGTAGTGAAAAATTAACCGTTGTTCCATTATTGTCTTTTTTTTTTTTTTTTTTTTTTTTTTTTTAACTTACATATTCATTGATTCAAGTAATAAATAATTCATATGTCAAAAACACCATTGTAGTAAGTAAATAAAACATTTTGCCTGCGGACACAGCTTTGTAGAATTACTGCATGTTGTCTACATTTCCTTGTCATTTAAAGGGCTTTGGCGAGAAAATTAAAAATGTTGCTCCCGCTTCGTTCACTCCCAAGTTTTTGTGTTGCAGTCTTTTCTCCTCCAACCTTTGAAATGAGTGAGAAACTGTAAAGGCTTCTCACCCAGTTAGGGCACTGAGGATTTAACATCGACTCAAGTCAGGGGTGTAAATCAGATCAGCTGTTTGTTTGTTTTGATGGCTCAGCAAACAGTGAATGTAGGGGTGGCAAAATTAATCGTTTCTTCGATACATTGCAATGCAGACGCGGACGATTCGGTATCGGTTCAATAATACACCATAACCGATTATAACGTACTGACACTTTTCTGACATCATTTGTCGCATACATACTTTGAAGAGCTGCTGTGCAGAATGATCAGTGTATGACATCAAGTAACGCGAGAGCAATAAGAGAGCAGGATCCTTATGGTTTCGCAGTTGATGTCATACACTCATCCTGCGCAGTGCTGCTTCAAATCAAACGAGAGTAATGCAGAGGGAAGCGAGCGCGAGTAATTAATAATGTTCAAATTATTTTAAAAGCTGACATCTGGCCACATTTCGACTTTTATGAACAACCTGGTAAAGCACGAACTGGAGAAAACACACGCTGTGTGTAAATCATGTCACGCACGAAGCCTCGTGAAGCACTGCGGCTTTCCTCTGACTGGTTCAGGAAAAGATTCAATGTCAATCTGGTGCTTGACAAAAAAATATATCAGCCAAAAGCCTGTGAAAGACGCTCCGTAGAACGAGGCATATACCACATATTCCACAGATCGATTCAAATTACGTAAACAAATAAAAGCCTAACTGTGTGTGTGTGTGTGTGTGTGTGTTGAATTGCCTCTGATAAATTAATTTACCCATTAAACTGTGCAATTTAATACCAGAACAAATATCAGTATGATGTAATAGAAGAATAATGTACACATATGAGTTGCATATGACAAATATTGAATTTTTCTGAAATCATTTGTATTCATATATCTGACTGCTTGTATTTATTGACAAAATTGTATAAATGTGAAGTAAAATTAAAAATTGAGGATGCAGTGCATCGTCAATGCGTTGTGATACATCGTGATATCGAATTGAACTGATTCAATGACATGATAAACGTAACCAAACCGAACGGTGAGACCAGTGTAGGTTCACACCCCTAAATGAATGTCATATTTGTTGAGAATCCTATTTTGTTTTGCCCCTAAGGCATATGGGTTATCTTCACCACTTGGTATTCAAGCGCACACTACTAGAGGTGTTGCTGCTTCTCAGCCGTTATCTGAAGGTGCGTCTTTGGATGATATTTGTGTGGCGGCAGGCTGGCCCTCTCTGCACACTTTTATCAGAGTTCCCAGGTTTGTCTGTCTGAACGGGTGTGTACTATATTGTTCCCATAGCACCAGCTATTGACGCAACACCAACTGAACCTATGTGAAGGAATATCACATATGTAACCTTAACCTGAATAGTGAATGAGATGCAGTGTAGCTTGCCAGTGATGGCCCAAACTTATCCTTTTAAAGCATTGGAGTATATGTATTAAAGTAATGCAGTTTAGGTGATATTGGTGCCATTAGCCAATGAATTGCATGATTCTATTCAGGCTTCAGACAATTGGTCAAGCTGGTGCAGTTCCCATATTGTCATTTACTCTCGCAGCATCTCAAAGTGCAAAGATGTTTTTGGGAAGTGTGCTAAATGCTTGTTTGTGTTGATGCTTTACGTGTCCAAATGTTTTTATGACTGTTATTTTGTGGCATTAAGCTGGAGTTAACTTCTTTTTCCCCCTCAGACCTGATTGCACTGAAAGAGGAGACTCAAGAACTGGATGAAACGGAAGAGAAAGATCACTGTGAGAAACATCATGATTTTGTAACTGAAAAGCATAATCGCTCGCAGACTAAAAAAAAGGTTTCCTTACAAAAAAGAGCTCAAAAGACAGGATCTAGAAGTCGTTTCACCTGCAAACAATGTGCAAAAAGTTTCAGTCAACATGAACATCTTAAAATCCACATGAGAATTCACACTGGAGAGAAGCCCTTCACCTGCCAACAGTGCGGAAAGAGTTTTGACCAAAAACGAGCCTTTACAGTCCACATGAAAATTCACACTGATAGCACATTCACCTGCCAACAGTGTGGAAAATGTTACAGCAGAAAAGAAAACCTTAGGTACCACATGAGAGTTCACACGGGAGAGAAGCCTTTCATCTGCAAACACTGCGGAAAAGGTTTCACTCGAAGAGGAAGCCTTGAAAGCCACGTGAGAATTCATACTGGAGTGAAGCCTTACACATGCTCTCAGTGTGGAAGGAGTTTTACACACAGACCAACTCTTAACGCCCACAAGAGAATTCACACTGGAGAGAAGCCTTACACGTGTTCTCAGTGTGGAAGGAGTTTCGATCAACTTGGGAACCTTAATGTCCACATGAGAATTCACACTGGAGAGAACCCTTTTTCCTGCCCGCAGTGTGAAAAAAGTTTCAGTCGAAAAGGAAACCTTGAAGTCCACATGAGGATTCACACTGGAGAGAGCCCTTACACCTGCCAACTGTGTGGAATAAGTTTCACTCAAAAAGGAAACCTTAACATTCACATGAGACTACACACTGGAGAAAAGCCGTTCACGTGCCAACTGTGTACAAAGAGTTTCACATATCGGAGAGACCTGAAACGGCATTTGCAAATCCATTCTGGGAAGAAATCGCAGCGGCGCCCAGTGTGGCAAGAGGTTTACAAAATAGAGCAATTTTAAAAATCATATGCGCATTGACTGTGGAGGAAGAAGAATGTGATTTTGCTCAGTGTAATAATTTCATTTGCCATCACACAGATACACCTGAAAAAATGCAGATGGGCCAATATCACCATAGAGTGCCTTTCAACCCTCACAATACTCAAAAAGTTTGGTTTTAATTTCCCATTCGCTTTGTCATGTCATTAAAAGAAGACGCTCAAGTACTATAGAAACATATTAGCTGAGCTCCCACACATTTTTTTTAGATAAATATGGGCCATTATTTGAAGTATAAATCATAAGATATGTCCACCCTGTCATGGACACACATATTACTGTTAAATATGTTTTAATTGCAAAATTAAGATGCAAATTATATACATTATAGGTATGATGTCCCTTCCCTAAATAGGGTTATTTGTTTGCCTTCAAATTATAAACACATAAAAGATTTTATGTAAACCATGTGCTTTTAAAGAAACACAATTCGCACATTTATTTTTTCTTATTTGGAGAAAACGGATATTTGGATGCAGTTTTTTTGTTTGCATGTTATTGCCCCCACACCTAGCTATTGAACACTGGATTATATAGATATGATTGAATTATTTAAAATATTATTTTAAAATATCAGGATGACAGGGTGGACACAAAGCATGACCAAAAAAATGACAATGAAACATTTATTTAACTTAAAATAATAAAATTATATTCTTCGTCAAAATGGTTATACCCCCCCCCCATTCATTTTAGTTTAATTTATATCAATTCAGTACATCTTAACTAAAAACTTCACGTAAACACCACATTATGAACAGAGTGAAACACACTTCTGAAAAGAAATATAGATATACATTCACAAACAATAACAATGGCAACTCCACTGTTGTCTTGGCTTTAGCCCAAAAAACAAATACAACCAGCTTAAGCATACTTACCCTTCATTAAATTTGAGTGTTATGCTGCATCCTCTTCCCCGTCAAACCCAATGTCCACTCCATTCACGGATATGTTGGACTAAGGTCGATGACTGAGTATGTCATGCATAGCTTCAAAATATGGGAAAGATGAAGGATTAGAACCAGGGTTCCCACGAGTCCTTGAAATCCTTGAAAGTTTGTGAATCTGTAAATGTTTTTCAAGGCCCTGGAATGTTTTTGAAAATGAACATACATGGATACAGGTCCTTGAAAGTGCTTGAATTTATTTTGTGCAAGAAGATTTCTGGAAAAGAATCCATATTATTCCCTCCGGTCCGCTACTGTTATTTTGCCAACACCTCGTAGCCTATGCATACTAACTTGCTTGATTTCCGTTAGTTACGTGCATTTACGCATTATGTTAAGTGTTTCCTGTGTGAGGTACTTTGTGCTGTATGTTGCCTTGACGTTCACGTGTGCTTGAAACTACTGCAAAGGTACCTCAACGTTTCACTGACACCATGAAATTAATGTTGAATTGCTTTTCTTGTTAAGATGCAAACCCATGAGGCAAGAAAAACTTATTCATATATCTTAAAACTTCTGGTTACATATGCCTAAGCTCTTTTCACAGAGAATGTTAATTTTGTAAAGTCAGAAAGAAATTGTGTAGTGCAATTGAGCAATTTTGGCAAGAATGATTCTTATTTATTACATTCAGCGTAAATGACGAATGATAATGAATAATGTATTGACAGTAACAAGGTCACACGTTGAAGCTCACGCAGCCGGTGTGTGTGTGTGAGAGAGAGAGAATCTCATGGAGAAATCAAAACAAATGAGCACAACTGCACAGACAACTGAAAGAACAAACATACTGTGGTAAAAATCAAGTTTTTATATTTATACCATATGATGTAGCCTAGTTAAGCAACATGAGACGACCAAGAGAGCGCTGATTCCTGAATATCAGCACAAGTGCAGATTTGACATTGATTTTATTCATTCAACAGTAATAATCATCCACTAATCTCCGAGCAGCACACAGCGGTGTTTTGTTACTGAATGATTCAGTGCTTTTGAATCAGTCATTTGAGTCAATGATTCAGTGATCCATTCAAAAAAGTCAGCATTTGCTTGATTGTTAAATGAATCAGCCATCAGAATGTATTGCTTGAATTAATGATTTACATGTTCACTAATTAACACAGTCACTTGACGCCACCTACTGGTGGTTTATTCTTATATTTTAACAGAAAGTTGAGTTGAAGGAAAAAGTGTGGAAGAAAAAGATGCACAACCAACCGAGAGAACCGCAGCCTTATGAGGATTGTCAAGCACAATCGATTCAAGAATATGAGTGAACTTCACAAGGAATGGACTGAGACTGGGGTCAAGGCATCAAGAGCCACCACACACAGACGTGTCAAGGAATTTGGCTATAGTTGTCGTATTCCTGTTGTTAAGCCACTCCTGAACCACAGACAACGTCAGAGGCATCTTACCTGGGCTAAGGAGAAGAAGAACTGGACTGCTGCCCAGTGGTCCAAAGTGTTCTTTTCAGATGAGAGCAAGTTTTGTATTTCATTTGGAAACCAAGGTCCTAGAGTCTGGAGGAAGGGTGGAGAAGCTCATAGCCCAAGTTGCTTGAAGACCAGTGTTAAGTTTCCACAGTCTGTGATGATTTGGTGTGGAATGTCATCTGCTGGTGTTGGTCCATTGGGTTTTTGAAAACCAAAGTCACTGCACCTGTTTACCAAGAAATTTTGGAGCACTTCATGCTTCCTTCTGCTGACCAGCTTTTTGAAGATGCTGATTTCAATTTCCAGCAGGATTTGGCACCTTCCCACACTGCCAAAAGCACCAAAAGTTGGTTAAATGAGCATGGTGTTGGTGTGCTTGACTGGCCAGCAAACTCACCAGATCTGAACCCCAGAGAGAATCTATGGGGTATTGTCAAGAGGAAAATGAGAAACGAGACCAAAAAATGCAGATGAGCTGAAGGCCACTGTCAAAGAAACCTGGGCTTCCATACTACCTCGGCAGTGCCACAAACTTATCACCTCCATGCCACACCGAATTGAGGCAGTAATTAAAGCAAAAGGAGCCCCTACCAAGTATTGAGTTCATGTACAGTAAATGAACATACTTTCTAGAAGGCCAACAATTCACTAAAAATGTTTTTTTTATTGTTCTTATGAAGTATTCTAATTTGTTGAGATTTGTTAAATGTGAGCCAAAATCATCACAATTAAAAGAACCAAAGACTTAAACTACTTCAGTCTGTGTGCATTGAATTTATTTAATACACAAGTTTCACAATTTGAGTTGAATTACTGAAATTAACTTTTCCACAACATTCTAATTTATTGAGATGCACCTGTATATGTCTTTGAATCATACAAAAGATTCATTCAAGAACGCTGATTCATCCAGTAATGAAACATGAGTCATTGAATCATTTATTCATAAATTACATGTGATTTTGTTTAGTTGTCTAATGTTTTTTCTTCAGAATCATGAGAGAACCACAACTTCCATTGGAGAAAAAAACAAACAAAACAAAATTTATCCAGAATCATGCAGTTCTATTTTGCACACAAACAGTGTGCGCTTTCTGCCGCCGCGTCTGCAAAGTGCATTTGCAGCTTTTGACCGCTGAGTGGTGCTTTAACCACAAGTTATCAAACAAATGCATCAAAGAGCATTTTTGCAAATAGCTGTCAGCTTTGCCTCGCCGATGTGTTACATTTGACTGCTGCAGTCGAGAAAATGAAGGAAAAACACTGTAGTTAAATCATTGAATATTCACGATGAAAGTTTAGTACTTATGAAGTTATGTGCGTTTCTTAGAACGAATTCAAGCAGGATAAATGTCAAGCCTATGAACCTGTGCTTATATTTTCTATAAGCTACACAGTATTACACCTTATTTTAGATTTGAAACATTTAACTTTTAACATTGTTATATTATCCTAAAGAAATGGTGGTTTACTTTGCATCAGAGCATTAAGTGGTAGCCTATTTTAGTGAGCTGGGCTACATACATGGATCTATATGCAAAATGTCAATATTCTCACATATTAGGTATTATTTGTCACAAGTAAAAAAAAAAAAAAAAATATATATATATATATATATATATATTATTATTATTATTATTTTTTTTTTTTTAATTCCTTTAATAAAACAACATGCATTTTTGACACGCACATACTTTGTTATTCGTTACCTGTCTTTTATTTTGACAGATAACTACTTGGGAAAAAGATATCTGTCTGTACACTGATTAAGAAATTGTTGCGTATTTTATCAATTATTTCCTTTTTTTTAGTAAAACGTGACACACTGTATAATTTCGCTCCCATTATTTAGGCCTAAATAAAACAAAAAATTAATAAATTAAATCTGCACGATTTAGCTAAATCACTGTAACTCTAAAGAATGGACGGATTAATAAATGTCCTCACGTTAAAACTCAAGTTCTCTCATTATACTCAACAAAGTGCACACGATGTAAAAAAGAGCTTCATTAATTGACAACTTCAGTGATTTTAAAGGGAGCCGCCTTTACTTGCTTTTGTGCATTTATATATTTATATAAAACTAAAAAAAAAAAAAAATGCAGTGTTTACTATTCCTTAAAATATCAGAGTGCAAGATTTGACACGCATGATGCTGAGTGCGACGCGCGACATTTATACTTATTTGTCTACATATTTTTTCTTCATTAAAAATTGTGTCTGGTTTTATTTTGTATAATTGCATGTAAAAAAAATTAACTTTGTAATTCATATAAAAAATGTGAAACAGTCTGATTTATTTAACTTAACCTGCTTTGTATCTTTATAATTTAATGCAAAAGAGATTTCAAGTTCATGCATCCGTTTAATCTTGATCAAGAACAACTAATGATCAATGATTTTGAGTGGCATTGGCCATTAGATAATTTTTAAACGTCAAATAGCCTTCCATTTACAGGTTATAACTGCATCTGTCTTTGTTGTAGACTTGTGAAGATTTATTTTTAATGCGGAACCCATACTGTAACCTAAAAGTAATGTGCTCTATTATTATTCATATTCAGGTATTTGTGAGGAAAATGAATACACATGCATTACAGGGTGGTGCCCTCTCGATCACTAGAATTTTGTCCTGATAATAAAATAACTTAAAATTGGGGTGTCTCACATACATGAGAAATATATCTACAGAAAGCTTGAAATGTATACTTTTAAACTTACCAATTCAAAATGAAAGCAAATAGTCCCTGATTATGTAATCTGTGAAGGTTGCACTTTTCTCGAAAGGCGCGCACCCATGTGGAGAGAGTCAGCACCCTGAATGTCATCTTGTAGCAGAAAACATTAGATTATTAATTAATTAAATAATGTCTCCTTTTCCTTTTATTAGGTTACTTCTGACTGTGTTTTGTGGCAAACATAATGCATGTTCTTGGGTGCGGAATATATTAAGGCTCATTATTGATTAGACTGTTATTTTAATATTAACTTGTGATTAGTTGAATAATGACTTAAATGGACCACTACTAGTAACTAAAAAAATCTTATGTGGGGGGCAGCCCTATAAAATTCCTTCTAGACATCTCTATTAAAGTTTTTTTCAAATGTATTTTATATGCGTTTGCATAAATTCTGCTTTCAGAATAGTTTGTAACAGAGAGATGACATATCCTTAACATTGATTTTTCCTCTGAAACACAAAAACTGAAATAAAACTGATAGGCCCATTTTATGTTTTGTGAATGGTCAACCCTTCTCCATTCTGCAGATATTGTTGCTTCTGGTTTGTGCATTGTAAATCACAGAAAGTCTACAAAATATGTTGTCTCCCAAAAATTCTGGTCTTTTTTGTCGAGTCCGTAACGTATGTGTATTTCCCAAATCTAAAATAGCCTAAAACATGTTCATAGACGGATACTTTTCTGATGTCTGGACTCTGTTTGGGGTTTAGAAAAACATAAAGAGATGGTTCAATATATTGGTAATGAATACATTCTGTTAGAAATTATATTTCAGGTTTTGACTAGATGTCATGTCAATAATGCTGGGATTCACCAAAAATGAAACTAAATATTATTAGGCCTAATGTCTTTTGTTTTTACATTTGTATTGCCAAAATGACTGCAGCGTTGCCGCATACAATTAAAACTGAAAATAGTACAAAGCAGCACATTAAGAACAGAAGTTTTTCTCTTTGGCAGTTACTTTGTTTCTCTCTCAGAGGCTCCTCATGTCTCCAGTGAAAAAACAAACCATATTATGTTGTATGTAATACTCTGTATGCCGTTGCAAAAATTGCAAAAGACAAACCAAACGAGGCACTTTGCCTAAACCTGCTCTGCAAGTTTAAAATGCTGATCAGACACTCTCCATATGAAAGAGCAAGAGATTCATACCTTCAACCCCCACAAGCTTTACAGAACTAACCCCAAACCCCAACCCCGTCCAGCTGGACTCATCTCACTTCACAATAATAAAAATAACAGTGTCATCAAGCAGATAATTATTGTGTTTATTATGGTGTTCTAATACTGATCTTATAGGCCTAATATATATATATATATATATATATATATATATATATATATATATATATATATATATATATATATATATATATGAACTGGACTGCCAGTGAGCAAGCTGCTTTTGATGAATAGCCTATAAAACTGACTTACAGCACTGATGGTAATAGCACCATTTATTTTTCAACCTCACATAAAAATTATAATTAAAAAAAAAACACATTTTTGCTGTAAAAATTATTTCTCTCTGTTCTCTCTGCAATATCTGATCTAATCAGCCTGGTTTCAGCCTGTTCAAAGCGCGATGATATTAACGTTTTACTGTCATTATTAGCCCTTCATGGATTCAGTCTTATATGTATTATATGTAGCTTACTGTGAATATAAATCATCAGTTTCAGACACGGGAAAGCTAAACTGTACCTTCTTTTAGAGCTTTGCATTTCAGCCCAAGCTCAACATGTTCATGCAGACAGAGACGGCAGAAAGCACATCTGGTTTATTTTCTCTATATTACAGAAGAACAACGTTTTGTTGATATTCATGTGAGTGTACACAAAAATAAGGGTACACCATTTACAGTTCCGAATTAAATATTAGTCTTACCTGTATGAGCAAAAATGACGACGTACTTCAAGTTGTTTCCACTGTTATGAAGAACAGAATGAAGGGATCGCACTGGCGCCTCCATGCATTAACCTCCACCCTCTCCGCACAAACGCTTAGATATACGCCTAACAGTGGACTTTTAAATGTTAAAAATAACATTGTAATATGCTTTAAGTGTTCTATATCTACAGATTTCATTTTAAGCAAGTCTTGATGATTTGAGAAGGCAAAACTGATCAAACGTGATCAACTCAGAATGTAAAAAAAAAAAAAAAAGTTCAAAATTTTGCTAAATTTATTAATAATGAAACAATAAGAAATATAACTTTTAAATTAAAAACAAAACTGAACTATTTAAATGGCGAGAGAGAAAAGAGACAGGGGCTCCAGTCGGACTCGGGCCGAGGATGCTGGTAAGCGGTCGGCCAAGGGCTGCTATAGGGCTTAGGTCTGAGCCCCGTACAGGGGTCTGCCTGATTTCTGTGTTTGGAAACAAATGTTGTGAATTAAATGACAAAATTCTTATGTTGTATTGTGTTGTCTAATGAATTTATTTATTATTATTATTATTTTTTACATTTTATGGATTACCCCAATCTCTGGCAATGCCAAATTCTGTATACAAAACCGTATTATTTATTTATTTTAAATGGATTAATTATTATTTAAACACGTTTTAATTAATACAAAGGAATGATAAAAGGTGATAAATTTCGTAATTCGTGGATGTAATTTTCCCCATGTCATGGGGTCTGTATGTGGGAATAAAATGTGTTAAAAAAAGGTGTGTGACCTGCTGAAATAAATAAGCAAATTATTAAATGTAAGTTTCAAGCCTTTCATAATTTGTGACATTAATGTGACTATAGTGTCAAAATATGTGTTTGAACTAGGCCTAGCCTATAACACACAACAATAAGCCACCTTTTCAATCGTTTTATTTTTTTATAGCATAATGCACACATCCTTAAATGTAATCTATATGTTCCAAGTTTATATCCCATTTTTTTGTACGATTTCTAATTTTTCATGTCGCAGGTTTAGCCTATTATTATTTATTTCTCACAACTTATTTTGTTCAAGTTTTTATTTTATTATTATTTATTTATTTATTTTTATGGTGTGAGTCAGAGAAAATTGCGACGCGAAGAAAGTCTCATGAACATGCAGCCATGTACACATCGATATGTATGCTTGTACAGTGGACCAACGGCCAAGGTCAGGATTTTTCATTCAAAAACTTTCATTAGACTGTAGATCGAAATGAAAGCTCCTTAATACAACATAAGGAAATTGTGTAGTTTTAATGGTTTCATAATGAATGTTTAATAACCATAATATGCAGTAAGAGCCTTTGTGTAAATTGCTTTTTTTATGCATTAGGCTGCAGGCTATATGACTATCTCACGTTTTGAAATTAACTTTCTAAAAATAACGTTTTAATTATTTTTCTAATGATTTTTATATTATAAAGTTATTTTTGTTATTTAATCTCCATTTACAAAAAATATAGTTGCAGTCAGTTTTCAGACTGTCCCTTTGTGCCACCTGATGGTAGTTTTGTGAATGACTTTAACACACAACTAACTTGATGTTATCGCCGTGGCCCTGTGGTGGTATTAGGCATTTTGGTTGGCCACCTACTGTACTGTGCAAAGACACATTTTTTTAACCCAAGAACTAATAAGCTTGCCATTCTCCCTCATTTCGCTAAGCCAAGCCCATCTCCATTTATTTTTTACACTTTTATCAATCTCCGATACATTGGAGCCTTCCTGCATTATAAGTGTGTCCATGCTACCTGAAATATAGTTCTACCTCAGCCGTAGCCTGACATGCACTTCTCCAAAACTAAGATTAACATGCTACAGTCAGAAAATTAAAGGGAAGACGCATAAACTTTAGGTATGCATTTGGACATTTTTGTGTAATTCTATTTATTGACATGACATTTGGGAATACCTTCAAAAACACTTTGAAATCTAAAAAAAAACACCTCTAGGCACCCTAAAATATATAGCCCCAGCCTTTGAGCTGTTTTGAATTTTTTGTTCTAGAACAGTGTTGTAAATACAATTTAATAACCACTGATTTCTAGTTGTGTCCTCTTTTGGAAGGCCAAACAAAGTAGATTCACTTTCACAACGAAACAGTGTCTCCACAATGTGGTGCCAGCAGCAACCTTTCCTTAGAAAGCCATGTTTCTAGCATTTGTAAAACTGCATTTTTCCATCTCAAAAATATATCTAAATTACGGCCTATGCTCTCAATGTCAAATGCAGAAATGTTAATCCATGCGTTTATGACCTCAAGGTTAGATTATTGTAATGCTCTATTGGGTGGTTGTTCTGCACACTTAGTAAACAAACTCCAGTTAGTCCAAAATGCAGCAGCTATAGTTCTTACTAGAACCAGGAAGTATGATCATATTAGCCCGGTTCTGTCAACACTGCACTGGCTCCCTATCAAACATCGTATAGATTTTAAAATCTTACTTATTACTTATAAAGCCCTGAATGGTTTAGCACCTCAGTATTTGAACGAGCTCTTGGTCAACTGCGGACGGCATTTTCCTATTTAGCGCCCAAACTCTGGAATAACCTACCTAACATTGTTCGGGAGGCAGACACACTCTTGCAGTTTAAATCTAGATTAAAGACCCATCTCTTTAACCTGGCTTACACATAACATACTAATACACTTCTAATATCCAAATCTGTTAAAGGATTTTTAGGCTGCATTAATTAGATAAACCGAAACTGGGAACACTTCCCATAACACCCGATGTACTTGCTACATCATTAGAAGAATGGCATCTACGCTAATATTAGTCTGTTTCTCTCTTATTCCGAGGTCACCATAGCCACCAGATCCAGTCTGTATCCAAGTCAGAGGGTCACTGCAGTCACCCGGATCCAGTACGTATCCACCCTGTCACAGATTAAATCCTCAACGTAGCTTCTCTGATGGATCCCAGGTTCCGTACAACCTACATCGAACATGACAAGTTGGAGGGAATCAAGCAAAAAGTTGTTAAAGAGCTGACATCTTTGTTGCCAGACAAAAATCTTGAGACAACAGTTCAGATGTCTCAGGATGTGGAGCAGGAAGAATAGAGAATAGCAACCTGTCATTCAATCAGAAGAAGACAAAGTCAAAGCCAAGCTGACAGCCTCTTTGATGTCTCCTGATGTAGATTCAGACACAGACCCACTTCACTGGTGGAAGGCAAATGAGGCAATCTTCCCCAGGCTCAGCAAACTTGCAAAAAAAATACCTCTGTATTCCTGCAACCAGTGCCCCTTCTGAGAGGGTGTTCAGTGCAGGTGGGAACATTATAACCTGTCATAGAGCATCTCTGAAGCCGAAAACAGCTGACAGACTGGTCTTCCTTTCAAGAAACCTGTAAAGAACAACTACATGTGACTTAACAACATGTTTTATGTTTGCATGATGGTCTGCAAAGTGCTGTTAGTTAGTTTTTTTTTTTTTAACAAACATTTATTGTTGTAGTTATGTTTTAAGCTGACTAGTTACACATTTTTAAAAAAATCGAAATTGTGAATCGCTTATGAATGAAAAAAATTTTATTTTTATTTTTTGCCATACCGCCCAGCCCTAGAGTCAAGTTTACAATTCAAAAGAACCTTTCCATTTCCACAATCAGTCCTTTAGGTGTGAATGGCTCATAGTCTGAAAACTCTAGCATGATGTGGAAAAAAATATTAGAGTCATCTCAATAACAAAAACCTGTTTGCTACTTTATTTTATTAGTGATCATTTATTTTATTAAACTGGATAAATTTACACATTTTTATATTTTATGTAGTGTCATGATTTGATAAAGGTTTATTATTGTATGTTCCTGTGGCATTTAATTTATTGTATAACTTTTAAATTCGCTTAATGAAAGAAAAACAGCAGCAGCAGTATGGGTAACATTTATTTGAAACGCATGTATTTGGTAATTGCTACCTTATTTCTTTACTCTTTCCTTTCATTCTTTTCATGGCTTTGGAAAACGTGCATCTGATGTTTCTCTACGTCACTTTCTGAATAACTCTGAGTCGTCGACACCAGAGTATGTGAGCGTAGTGCGGAGTGGAGCGGTGTTATTTTGATTGGAGTGAGGAGCGGATTTTTTAAAAGTCGGAACATCGTGGTTTTTCACTCGCTCCAAGAGCGCTCCACCACTGCTCACCACCACAAGTACAATTCATGCCAACGGCCCGTAATATAACTGCATTTTTAGCAAGAATTCACATGTTAAACATATTTAGCTATAGCTTGATACAGATGGATCTCTCAAATAAGAAGGTTATAATGACTCCAATAGCCGAGTGGGAAGTTACAGACTAGTTCTCAAGGAGTTTGTCTGTTCTTTTTACTGAATATTTTCGGATTAAAGCATGATTTAAACAGGTACAGCACATTCACACGCAATCGCTGTCGCAATAATGCATTCAAACAAATGTAATCTTACAGTGCTACTTCATCTGTATCTGATTTTGAATGAGCAGAAATCTGTAACAAATGCATCGATCTGTAGATAAAATAACTGACGAAAATGCACTGTTATTTTCATCACAAACAAAATTTGTACAGCAGAAAGCAGCAATTAATACTTGTGTGTGTGTGAAGTATTCGCCGAGTTTTGGTTCGTTTTTGTGACGTTTTTCAGAAAGAAGTTCACGGAGACTGAGATGGCAGGAAGCGCATCCTGTTTTTTTTTTTTTTTTTTTTTTAAAGCACAATTTTTTGTTGTTTTTGTCAGTGTACACAAATAAAAGAAGAACCTTTATAGATTCGACTGATTTTAGTCTTCTCTGTACCTGGTTAATTAAGGTCCTTTTCTCTCTTATTAGGAAAAACTGCAAATGAATGCGCCGGTGCACAGAGAGTTAAAGACGCTGCATTCAGTTATACCTTTAGACGATAAATTTAGATTTTAAATTCAATGTTGATTTTAGAACTGTAACGGCAAATACTTTATAAGTAACTGTAATTAAATTACCTAGAAATAAACAGTAATCACTTACTTTATTCTTTTCAGTGGATAAGTAATTTAATTAAAATAACGCGTTATGCCCAACACTGAACACAAAGTATGAGGAATTCAAAAGTTTCATGGACTTTGCATTTGCCAACACACAGTGGCTGCTTCTGAAAACCGCTTACTTCCCTTCTATATAGTAGGCGAAGAATAAGCATGTCTGAATCCTTAGTATTCATTAAAGAATAGGTGAGAACTGATGTACTGAGAGCGTGATGTACTAATTCTCGCAAGATTCGGACATACATATACTTGCGTTGCGTTTGAATATACCTACTTACCTACTATATAGTAGGAGAAAACGGTTTGTGAAGAAAGAAGTATGTTCGAAACCTCAGTATTCATAAAAGAGTAGGCGAGAAATCCCCGGATGTCCTGCTGCTTCAGTCCAGATTCTGAAGTGCTCATATGATGGATACTTTTCAATCCCAGAAGCCCACCGGAGAGGATATGTCATCATCGAACATGATGGAGAACAGCGATGAGGGTTTTTACAAATGTGAGTATTATAAATCAAATACACGGTTCCTTTTTTTAAAATCACATTTGTTGAGCTACTGTAAACTGTTGAATCGCTGAAAGTGTAAAGATGCTAAACAGTACAGTATATTTGTGATTTTGTTGTAAAAACTTGTTTTATTATGTATAGCGAACAGCGGAGCTCCAGTAAGCACACGTTTGTCTCCAAAGTGAATTTACAAAAGCCACATCTTAACTCTTTCCTCGCCAGCATTTTTGAAAAAAGTTGCCAGCCACCGCCAGCGATTTTGATGATTTTCACTAAAATTTGATGGCCTCTAGAATATTTTGCTGTATTAATATTTGAATATGCAATACACCAAAATAAAGATCAGAGCCTCTACTTTTAAACAAAAAAAAAATCTGTTTTATTCTAGCTTTACTCCATAACATTATGCAGTTTTCATTTATATGCTGTCTATTGCTGATGATCGCATTATTTTTAATATGCATGTTTACATAAGAGATCGCTAGTTTTTGTCCTGCTCATGTGTTTTTGTTTGGGGGTTTTGTACTCATTCAGAAGATGTGTAATAGCGCCCCCGAGTGTATAACAGTGAAAACACGAAAAGCCATAAAAACTTGTCTTTGGCGGGGAAGCGTTGTCTTCTAAAAGATGAGATAACTCTTCAATGACGAGAAAAGAGTTAAAGACGATTACTAAATGTCTATTTAATATCTGAAAGGAAAATGTTCTAAAAGAATTACAGGTGAGCACATCACAGTCTGAACAGACATCTGTGTGATGTGTGTGTGTGCTATTATGTAGAATTCACTGTCAACACTGCTTTAGAAATAAACTAATCTACATAAAGTAACTAAACATAAGTTTTCTATTTCATTTGCTCATTAGTACTGTGGATAAATTGTGGAGCACTTGTGTTAGATAAAAAGTGAGGGAACACAACATGTAAATGCAGTATTGAGCAGATAAATCAGAGAGGAGACTGACTCTTGTCTGGATCTTACAGGGACACACGAGACACACGTGTGTTTATCTGCTGCAGAGAGACCGATGAAGGCTCAGTGAGTACACTACAGAAATGAATAAAACATTTTTTTATTATTTTAATTATTGTAATTTCAAACAGTAATTAAAGCACTTTTCTGATTCTTGATTTTTGTGCATTTGCTGCAGATCTTTTGTGGTGGAGCAGGACCTGCAAGTCAAGGTGACAGCGGCATTTGTGGAAAAAAGGGAGAAACCTGAAACAAAAATATAAAGTATTTTGTTTCTTCCAATACAGAAATCAAATGACCTTGTCCTGTTAAAAACATGACTGCTTTTGTATTGTGTTTGTGCATCTTTGTGTGATCTGAAATGTCTGCAGACTGCTGTGAGGATGGAGATTCGACAGCAGCATCCTGGAAATGGATGAGACTCCATCACTCCAGCTCTTACTGCCTCATCTGGACTGGACGCTGCTGTGGTCTCTTCATCCTCAGTGACCCCACAGCCAGCGAGATCATCTAGAGAAAGACCAAAAGACACTGAGGATGTGATTTTGGTCAAGTTTGTTCTGCTGGTTTCTGTTGAAACCTGACTTTCAGAAGCTTCAAAAGCATCATTAAATAATGTCATGAAGCTTCTGAAAGTCATGCTCCATTGTATGAACAGAAACCAGCAGAACAAACTTGACCAAAATTACCTTTTGTGTTTACAAAACAAAACAAAAAATTAAACACAAGTATTGAACAGCCTGGAGGTGAATAAATAATGACTGAATTTATATGTTTGGCTGAACTATCCCTTTAAACCCCCCAAATAGAAATTGTATGACATATGTATGCATTTATATTATAATAGTACCTTGAAGAAATAAACTTTAAGAAATAAGCAGCTTTATTGAGCGTTTGTGCCCAAGACACAAAAAGGATTTACAAAAATCACATTTACATTTATTAATTTGGCAGATGCTTTTATCTGAATTGACTTACAGTGCTCTTATTACAGGGACCCCAATCCCCCTGCAGTAAAGACCCTTTCTCAAGGATACACCGCTGGTGAACCAGCTACCTTCTGCTTTCCAGTTCACTGCTTTTGCCCACTACACCACAAAAGTAATGAAGCTATAACAAAAATTAGCATGTTGGCAAAAAATGAAATGCTGACAACATGAGATATAAAGCGTTTTACTCGGTGTAAATGTTTTACAGGTAGTGGTGCTCATGGAGAGCAGCACACAAATGTTTGGAGCAGACAGTGACAGGCAGATCATGTTCTCCTGCTCTTGTTCAGGGTTGTGTGGTTCGGGGGATCATCATGGTCTTCCTCATCCTCTCTGTGCACTCGGACAAGGACAGCCTTGATGTCTCTTTCTCATCATGATCAGATTCAGTCTGACTGCAGCATTGAGGAACAGAATGGAGGGCAAAGACAGGTGAAGGTGTACACAGTGGTCAGCTGCTTCATCAGAATAAAGCCTTGTGCACACCAGGATGATTATCACGTGTGCTTATCGCCAGCGTTTTTCAACACGTCTTGTGTGTTTATACCCAAGTGATTTTCACTGGCGATGAGCCGAGTGAACATGCAAATTCACTCCCTGACATTAGATGGTGCTTAATGAAAAAGACCCTGGTACACATTGAATCCTATTTGATCTGCAGTTCCCCTCCATAACAACTCACTCTTATCCAGATTTTTGTAGTCGCTGTCACGTTTGTCACAAAGCTCTTTGTGTTCAGACACCAATTAGACCAGCAGCTCTACATTCATCTTGCCTCGATGCTTCTTCTTACGTCCCCTTCGTCGTTAGGTATCAATGTGTGCTCAGCAAGACCATTCTGTGCTTGAGTGCCACCAAGTCATGTTTTACTGCAACTTCAGCAGCTCCAGGCACGTGAACAAAAGTGCCAATCTCATTGTTTTTCATCAGTTTTTAATGCGGTGAATCAAACAAAAAAACAAGCCTGTTGGATGCTGCCATTTTAGCGCCTCAGTGTTCTACTTTTATGTAGACCATTCACATCCAAATGTTATATAAAATATAAACTGTTTAATCATCTATTTTCAGTGAGGTTTTGTCCTATTAAATGCAAAGTGTTTGTACCCCTGCCATTGTGCGTTAACTTGAATCAAGCCTCATATTGCATTCATAATTAATGAGATTTGGCCAGAAAGAGTTTGCTAAAAAAGTTGGTACATAGTCTTTTAGTGAGAAGTAAGAACTTATTGAAATGAAATACCTACTCATTGAGAATGCGGTTTTGGTTGCAGCCACTGAACCTGGATCAAATTAGTGAGATTGCGTGAACTTTGTCATTTATGAAAACAGCTTTATAAACTGAGCTAAATTGATTTGTTAGGTTATTTCAAGTCAGGATGTGAAACACTCGCTTTTCTTTGCAAACTTTATGAAACGGGCCCTTGGATTACACTAAGGCTACAGGCAGGTGTTTTTTTTTCAGGGTTGGAGGTAAACTCTGCAGGACAGCAGCTCTCAGTAGGTGCGTTTCCATTACCCTTCAAATTGTGCAAATTGAAATTGCGAATTAAAAATACATGTAATTGAAACATTTAAATTTCACATAAACGCCCATATATTGCAAAAAATGATGTGGTTTTTCAGGCAATGCGAAAAAGGAATAATTAGCAAAACTGTAATGGAAACTTTTTTTTTTTTTTTGCATTTACAGGTCACATATCGTATGTAATAAGTAATATGATCATTCTTCAATGTATTATAATCTCCAAGAAACACTTAATATGTGGCCGCTCTCCAGTATAAGGGGCATTCCCTACCAGTAATGCTTAGACAATTTACACTGCACACGTCTGTGGTCCAGTGCGGCTCTGATACAGCCACTCTAGTCTATGCTTGTGTTTATTCCAGCCAGCCAGCCACGCAACACACGGGTCTGAAGGGGCTCTCTGTGCTGCTTCTGTAAAGATACACACATACGAATAAATATAGCTAAAATCCATCAAAATCCATTGCCATGACTTATCGCGAGAGGCAAAAGGTTACGTTTTAGCTGCATAACATTGGTTAATGGAAACACCATCATTTTGCTATACTTTTTTATCAACATTTATAAAATATCGCCAAAGTTTTGCACAAATCTGTAATGGAAACGCGCCTTATGACAGACATTCCTACCCCTCTACTAGTGGATCTTTACCACCAGGAAGCTGCAAGCAAATGGGTTAATTTAGTCATCCGCAAAAATGTCCTTAAGGGTAATGTCATTAAAATCTGCATGTTTTAAAAATTCAGGAAACCCATAGTCCTTAATAGTCCTGTTTCCATGATAAGGTGCAGAAGATAATCTGCTGGATTCATCATTGGTCGTGTATTCTGTCACAAATCAGGCCACTGTAGGTAAGTTGAAGTGAGAACATAGACGTGTAAAACTACACTTAAAACATGACTTCTGAAGATGAAACTTTCTAGTGTGCATGTGATGTATACTATCAGTGGAGTATACTTCAAAAGGCTATGTGTTCAACTGTATACATTTGTCTTCACTGCTAATTTTTAAGCTGCATTTACTAATTACTTTTGACTAATTAATGAGCAAGAAACATCTAGGTTCAACAGTGAGATGGCTTGCTGGAACCAGCTTCCAGAAGTCACCAATGAGCACCAACAGCGGCCATATTCAACTCCAGATTTACAACATATGCATTATGTACATTATTATGTATAAAATTTCACAGTGAGACAGAAGTTTAACTAATGTTTTACATTAGCATATGGATTGGAGTGACTCCTCCATACAATCAAAATTAGAGGGTGTTTACTGCAACCACTCAATTTTTGAAACTAAGGAGAAGACAACTGGTATGAAAGAAGGTCATGAAGGTGGGAAGTAAAATTTGGACAAAATGATGGATGTGAAGGCAAAGAATTGTTTATTACGCTGGTCACAAGGTACTTAATGTATTAACTTAATGTATTCACTTAATACTTAATGTCTTAAGTGAATCTTCATGTGGGAATTAAGGGTGTCTTTACGTCTGAAACTCTTTCCACACTGACCACATGTGAACGACTTCTCTCCAGTGTGACTGTTCATGTGATACCTAAGGTTTAGTTTTGCTGTGAAACCCTTTCCACAGTGATTGCAGCTGTAAGGCTTTTCTCCAGTGTGACTGTTCATGTGTTTTTTAAGGTTTCCTTTATGAGTGAAACCCTTTCCACACTGTTGGCAGGTATAAGGCTTCTCTCCAGTGTGAATTCTCATGTGTTGTGTCAGGTTTCCTTTTTGAGTGAAACTCTGTCCACATTGAGGGCAGGTGTAAGGCTGTTCTCCAGTATGAATTCTCATGTGGTTTCTAAGATTTGCTTTTTGAATGAATCTTCTTCCACATAGTTTGCAGCTGAAAGGCTTTTCTCCAGTATGACTTTTCATGTGAGTTTTGAGGATTCCTTTTTGAATGAAACTATTTCCACACAGTATGCATGTGTAAGGCTTCTCACCGGTGTGAATTCTAATGTGTCTCTCAAGGATTGCTTTTTGAGTAAAACTTTTTCCACACTGAGGGCAGGTGAAAGCCTTCTCTCCAGTGTGAATTAGCTTGTGTTTGTTAAGGTTTCCTTTTCCGTTAAAACTTTTTCCACAATGTTGGCAGATGAAATAACTTCCATTTGCTCTTTTTTGTGAAGATGTTTCAGTCTGCGAGCAACTTAATGTCTTTTCTACAAAAATGAAATCATGATCTTTCTTTTCAATTTCATTAAATTCTTGACTTTCCACTTTCAGCAGCATCAGGTCTAAGGGAAAAAAAGACAAATACAAATTAACCCTAGTTTAATGGCACACAGCAACAAAAATCAAAACCAACAACATGTATGTTTGATACTGTTCGTATTAAGCTATCTGGTTCATTTGATTGTAAGAACAGAAGTCTTTCAGTGGTATTAAATCTTTTCACAACATAGACTACAACATTAGACATCTTGAGAATTGTTGCCATTTGTGGTTTAATTAAGTCCTATTTGACCACAACCGCATTGTTCATGTAAATTGAGACACCTCATCAAATACAAGTATGGAGTGTCACAGGGCTCAGTATTAGGTCCTCTGCTTTTCTCTTGGTGCATCCCCTAAAAACATTATTTCACTGTTATGCCGTGATACTCTGTTTTATATTGCTTTACAACCTGAAAAAACTTCTCAAGTCTTTAAGATGGGAGGATGTGTTACAGTTTTTCTCAGTCGCTTAGGTGCATTTCTCAGATCAGAAATGAAATTCTCATAACTACGCCACATCAACTAGTCACTTGTGCACGTCATAAAAGCAGTTAATCATTCTTTTGAACAAGTTGCTTTGGTACATACATGCAACTGATTATGTACATTTGTCTGTGATTTCCTACACTATCAGTTGCTAATGTCATGTTTCAGTCTTACCCCTCAAACCATGCAGTCATTAGTTAATTGTACAAGTCATGAAATGCAAAATAGTTGATATCGTTTTCATAAACAAATTTTCTTTATGACAATGACAGTGTTATGTGTTGTTTTTATACCGGACCACTAGTAAAAGTGTAACTGTGAATCCGATCCAGTCTCTTTCAATCAACATCCCTTATACAGTAATGTGTAAATTTGTACTTTTGAAATGGATATATGGCATAAATAAGAAGTGAAGCCTTCTGTATTTAAATACAGTAACTGTCATGCAAACTGTTGCCATAGTTTACATCAGGTAATACTAACAGAGTGCACTGTTACATTGAAAACATGACTAAGCATTTTGACTAAGCACTTTTCATTCTGATGGCACTGATATGTTCACTGACATAAATACTTACTTTTGAGAGATGAACTAAAGATTTTGAGTTAGTTACAGGCTTTTGAAGGTTATCCATTGAGTGGTGCTGTTTGTTCGAATTGTTTTGAGAAAGACACTTTCCTGCAGAGTTTAGATCCAGCCCTAACAAGCTAATCAAGGTCTTCAGGATTACTACAAAGTTGCAGGTAGGTGTGTTTAATCCAAGTTGGAGCTAATCTCGGTAGGAAAGTAGATCTCAAGGGCCAGACCACTGGGAAAACTGATAGGATAATTTTCTTCAGTTAAAATCTACCAACACAGAAGTATTAAATATTGTGCCAAAAATCTCTGAACATAAGATTCTTGATCTCAATGATTTTGATCTCTTGATCTCAATGTGTGTAAATGGTATGTGATTCTTCACAGTTAGGGACCCAGGTGTTGAACTGACATAAATTTGTTCTTCAAAAATCAAATTTCCAACATTTCTAGAACAGCCTTCTTCCACCTTAAAAATGCTGAAGGATCGTTACTTGAAACTATGAAATTACACATTTTTAAATTAACATTTTTAATTGATTTTACTGATTTCAGTCATTACCGCAGCACCTGTTGTGAAAAACTTGGACCTGAGCTACTGGACTTTAACCTCTTCCTAAACATTTTTATTTACAAATTTAACAGCAATGTATACTCCAATAGCACCAAATTACAGCACTTAAAAGCCTTCAGTGTGTCATTACTCTAATCTGATTTAAGAATTTGACAATATGACACACTTAAAATGCCCTTGGAAATCATTAAAACATTTGCTCTTTGGTGGAAAACATAATGAAAATGTAATCTGAAACTGTTTACGGCTTAATATGCATGTCAAATACATCAGAATAAGTAATTGAGATTGATCTCATAATTTTGCAACACTTACAGGGCTCCAAACAAAACAAATAGAGTAAGAAGCCATTGGCCCTATAAGGAAAAAACTTAGGTGCCAAATTATTTTTTTAGGTGCCACAGAATAAACGTGATTTATTTACATTATTATTATTATTATTTTACATTTTAACATTTCAATCATACTGTCATGTTTATGTCTCATCTTTTCTTGACTTTATCAGCATTTTGATCCATCTTGTAGATGACCTGGGAACTAAGGTCTCTTAAAGTGGGAAATAAATGTCTTTTCCAAGTCACAAAGAATTGTTTATTACACAGAATCTGTACCAATATTATGGACCATAAGGATCAGTTGGCCACTGATTGTAGCTTGGGCTCCTCCTCAATGCATCCTGTAAATGTTGTCATACACTCTTAATAATAAAGGTGCTTCAAGGTGCCATAGAAGAACCTTTTTTTTTTCTAAATGGTTTTATAAAGAACCTTTAACATCTGAAGAACCTTCACATTTCACAAAAGGTTCTTTGTGGCGAAAGAAGGTTCTTCGGATTATAAAAAGTTGAGAAAGAGATGGTTCTTTAAAGAACCAAAAATGGTAAATGAATCATCTTCATTTATTTATGTCTATAGATTTTAATGTATGGTGGTTTTACAAAATTTGTCATGCTCTCCTCCAAACTGACATTAAGAACTGTATAAAAACTATTTATGAATGCCTTTCAGTGTAGTTGTTGTTTAATAAAAAAATAAATTAGCCTTCCCCTTACGAGGTGATATTTGACTACTTAAACTATCCATTTTAAACATTGTATAAAACTTGTAACCAATAGAATACTTGGAAACTCAATCAACAGGCACACATTATGCCTCACCAACATCTACAACACATGTGGTAGGATAGCCTTTCTGTCCTGTGTCCTGCAGCCCTGCAAAGCGCATGATATGAAACTATTATCTGGGAAAATTACTTAGTTACTACATTTCTATTGCTTTCCATGTTGAAGAGCTTTTGTGTTGTTTCTTTTTTAATGTACTTTTAAAGTTTAAATCACATTAAAAGCTTAATTTGTACATTGTGAATGAAAGATGCATGTATATACGGTCACCGTCACTCACAGCCGCTCGCACGTGTTTTGCGCATGAGCTGCATGCAGCCCAACATTAAATCAGTTAACCGACCATCGACAGCTTTAATCGATTGCATCTCTTATCGACAAATAATCGATCATCGATTAATCGTTGACAGCCCTAGTATTTACATGTTATGACTTAAAAATTTGCATGTAATGCCTTTTTTTCCCTGATTGTTTTGCGATCGCATCATTTGCTATGTTCATGTATTAAACTGAGACGATGCGCATCAGTTTTAGTGGAAAAAAAGAGTTTCAAACAGTCCTCATCTCTGCAGCACTGATGCACACCTGATAAATGCAGCTCAGTTGTGCAGCGTGAAATGACAGAGATGTGCGAAGTAAAAGAACAGAAAAGCAGCTATTTCATGCACAACTTGAACAAACTACAGCAGGTAAAGTTGTCAGCTGTGTGGATATTGGCAACATCTTTAACAACTCTATTAGAATGGTTTCTTCTTAACAAGATCTTAGGTCTATGCTGTGTTCTGTTAATGCCTGAACTTCCTTATTTGAAGCACCAATCCAGTAATTGCAAAAAGCTTTGTGCTTTATTACTTTTTAATAAACAAACTATCAGCTTTAATAATTATGCAAAATTCATAAGG
Organism: Cyprinus carpio; assembly: GCF_018340385.1. NCBI lineage: Eukaryota > Metazoa > Chordata > Actinopteri > Cypriniformes > Cyprinidae > Cyprinus > Cyprinus carpio. The sequence goes on along the minus strand of NW_024879270.1, from coordinate 305,762 downwards.
AAATACAAACAATAGGCTAAATACAGTTTTGTTTTTGGCAGTTGTGTTCTCTAATGCGGCAGGCACGACCGCTTTAGCGCCTCAGTTCAAGTGGCAAGTAGCCAATTTAATCTTTCTCTTTACTACTACAGTACATAATGAACATGAATTAACATCAAAAGGTAGGCTATTTTATAAGAGGGCCTACAGTACAACGTACTGAAATGTCTCAAGTAAAAGCTCATTCAGTGTTTCAAACTGCAGAAAACATGTAAAGCTTGTAAACATTGCAACGTAATATAGAGTTTACCTTAGAATAACCATTTGGTGTCCATAAGCTCATCAGTCAGCTAGAAAATCAACCATAAAGAGGAGCATTTTGCTATATTTATGCGCTTGCATTTTAATATTTTTACTTAACTTGTTGTCTACATGATTCAACTGCTATAAAATTGCATTTTACTAATTAAGAGAAACAGACTGAAAGTGTGCAGGGCTTGAATTTTGGCGTGGGATTGCACATAATTTAAACCATTCCTGCAAGTTTAACTTTTATAATGCGTGAAATTCCCACACATCTCAGATCAAATTATGATACATTGACAGAAGCAAAAAAAGAAATCACAGATTCAAACAGTCTCTCTTTATTTTAGAATTTAATTCCACAAACAGCACTGAACCAGCCTTCTCTGACTCTCGTTGAGTCCTGTGGCATCGGTGTGCTCTCCGTGGCCTGTCACACTGATCTTATTCACACAAGGCTGTGTGACGCGCTCTTATATTCTGAGTCGCATGCAAATGAGACTGAAAACTACTGCGTGCGACTGTGAAAAAAAATTTAGGAGCACCAGTGCGACTGACCCAAGCATATTTGTGTTTGCGCTGAGGGGAGCTTCAAAGGTTTCTAGGTGTTTTTACAGCGTTGAGGAATGTATCACAGACATAGGCTCTCTCTCGAATCCTTTCATAAACAAACAAAGTAGACACAATGTAAATATTAGATTTATTGTGCAGTGTAGAGAGCTTCGTTGATTATAATGGAACTTTGTGAGATCGTGAAGAACCTTGTGACATTTAATTATTATTAAGGGAGTTTGTAAATGTGATCTTGATTTAATAGGCTACAACAGTTCAATAAATAAGAAGTTAATATTAAGTGACTTACATTGTCTGACTATAACACTGTTGCCTGATTTTGCTCTATTTCGTCAGCGAAAATAGTTTGAAACAAACTCACAACTCAGCTGCTGCGCATCCATTCAAACACAGCGGTGTCTGGTTTATGAATGAACGTGCGTTTTTAAATTAATCTTACATTACTGAGTCAATGATTCAATTACCCTTGCTTTATTCCTGAATGAATCAGCCATTCAAACGAATCAATTGAATGAATGATTCAGATATACTGGCAGTTTTAGTTTCATTTTTAATGTATCTTTTCAGCTATTTAAATCATTTAATATTTCTATATTCAAAATTTTATATTTAAAACGTTAAAACAATTGATAAATTTAATTGCACTCATGCCACCTCTGAGGCTCATTAGACATCTGAAAATACACCTACATGCCACTTGTGTACAAATTAATTTAGCTAATACTGATTTCATTTGATCGGTGACTTATTCTTCTTATTCTACTTGTTCTTATTCTATTGTTTTAATTAGAAATTTTAAAAAGCTTATATATTTTTCAAATTTGACAAAAGATGACATACTTTTAATAAAGTTAGAAAAATGCCATTACAAATGTAAAAATAAAATTCCCCTGTAAATCACTTTAACTCCGAAGATGTTCATAGTTGTGGATACTTTTTTTTGTTGCCGTTCTTAATTCTAGATAGAACAGAATGTCAAGCTCTTTTACAATGAAACACTGCACTCTTTTATTGGTAATCCTTCAAATATTTGTGTTCAGCAGAGGAAAGAATCTCGCACAGGTTTGGAACAACATGAGGGTGAGTAAATGTTGACAGAATTTTTTAATTTCTGGGTGACTATCCCTTTAAGATTTATATAAAGTTTCACTACATTCTTAATGCAATTGTTAACAACTGCAATAAACTGATAAAGGAATAAGTCCATGTTTTAAATATATGTCATTTGTAAATAGATGTAAAATCACTATAAATAGGACAGTGTGCTGACGCTTTATTTTACCAATTCAACTTTTTACATCCATATATTTATATTATTATATTATATTTATTCGCAAAATACGACAATCAAAATTGCATTAACGAACAAATTTACGTTGGCTAAACAAAGTATTATTACTGAGAAGAACTAAAAAATAATTGTTGAGACAACTCAAAAGTCTTACTGCATCAAGCTGCCTTATATTTTTATGTTTTCTCTACTATTTATTTTTTACAGTGCATGAGCTCCTCAGAGGGCACGCCATCCCAGACGTTTGCCAATGTTTCACGGACTCCATTTCCTATTACACCCCACATCTAGGAACTGACTGCATACACCCTTGTTCCCAATCAGGAGGACTATTTAAGCTGTACACAAACCCACATACATTGCAAAGTCTTGTTCAGCTGTAAGCGGACTCTACTGAGCGTATTTCCATCTTTTCCTGCCTTATTTTGTCTTCTTTCTGCCTAGTCATGTTTTTGTCTTGACTTGCCTGTTTTTTGGACCTTTTGGACTGTTTCCCTGTTTTTTTTGTGATTGTTTGCTGCCTGCCCTGACCATTGCCTGTTTCTTGGATTACCCTTTTTCTTGCCTTGGATTCTGTTGTTTGCAGATGTTGTGATTGACCACAATCTGTTTTAAATAAAGCTTGAATTTGGATTTTTTTTGTCACGCCCTGCCCATTACACTACTTTACATATAGTTTCAATGTTATCATTAATATTAGTTTTAGGTACACATCTTTGATTTAGTGGTGATGAAGAGTTATTTGAGTCCTATTGATGGTCCTGTAATAGTACTTAAAATTAAAAAGCTTGGGGAAAACTGGCCTATAGCAGGTAAAATCACATATATGCCTTATACGTTATGGGTGTAACTCCACAGAAAGACAATAACCTTCAACTTTTTACGCTATAGGAACAGAATACAAAATTGTTCCTAGTTATTCTTCAGAAATATCATTCATGTCTGTAGAGTAGGGCTGGGCAAAAAAAATATTTTTCAATTAATTTTTAAAAATGAGGTCAATTCGATATCGAATCTCAAAAGTCGTGAATCGATTTTTCCGGTATTTATTTCAGCACACATTTAAAACAAGATCTGATTAACGTGAATCTTATCATTACTCTTCTCCACTAGATGTCACCCTTATTTACCTTGCGTGATGTTACAACGGAAAGCCTGTCATTCATTCAGCGCTTATCATGGCAGAGATACTGCTGATGAGAACCAAGAACAAAGCCAAACGCGTGATTCACAATGCGAATATGAAATGCTATAGAAATACTAAAAATATGCGGAAACATTTGATATCAAGCAAGGCGCCATGATTTCTGCAATCAATGAATGAATGGCGGATGGCACGGCGCACTGTTTTGTTTACTTACGTTCACACACATACTAAAGTGCGGACGACGCTCGCGGTGTTTTCAGCATCTGCCGTCTCACTATGATGATAATGAATACACGAATATCCTCTCTAGCTGCTCTGAGAGTCACTTCATTTGGATTTTACCGTTTCATTTGAGAAAACTACCGTCATATCACATACACAGCAGCTGCAAGTTCCTCACTGCAACCCATCAAAATATAAGTGTAGTTTAACGTTAAGAAACATCAGAATATATTACTATTTAGCAGTCTTAAGACTCAGTGCTACTACTGCTAATACATATTAATAAATCTTTATTTTAAAAGGATTAATCACATTTGTTTTCTTTTTTAATTTTAACAGTAAACCTCTGTTGTGCAACATTTTGTTTGCCCAAAATTAAAAGGGTTTAATTTTCAGTTGATTAGGATAAATTAAATATATGTTTTATGCATTCATCTGATTACCAGAAAAAATAAGAACTTTTTATAGGGCCCTATTATTTAGGGGTGCACAATAAATATCGGCCGCTAATTAATGCGCATCTCGTCAATAAAGCCGGTTATGATTTCACATAGAGCAGCGTTTACTACACAGAGACGTTGTTAACTGACAAGCTGTGCAAATCCACGCTGATAATGAACGTGCAGCTGCTCTATGTGAAATCACGCACCTGAAGGAATTTACCGCTGATTAGATAACCGGCTTTATTGACGAGATGCGCATTAAAGGGTTAGTTCACCCAAATATTAAAATTATGTCATTAATGACTCACCCTCATGTCGTTCCAAACCCGTAAGACCTCCGTTCATCTTCGGAACACAGTATAAGATATTTTAGATTTAGTCCGAGAGTTTTCTGTCCCTCCATTGAGAATGTATGTACGGTATACTGTCCACGTCCAAAAGGGTAATAAATACATCTTCAAAGTAGTCCATGTGACATCAGAGGGTCCGTTAGAATTTTTTGAAACATCGAAAATACATTTTGGTCCAAGAATATCAAAAACTACTACTTTATTCAGCATTGACTTCTCTCCCGGGTCTGTTATGAGCGCGCCGTTCACAGCACATCCGGTTCGCGAACGAATCACTCGATGTAACCGGATCTTCTTGAACCAGTTCACCAAATCGAACTGAATCGTTTGAAACGGTTCGCGTCAACAATAAGCATTAATCCACAAATGACTTAAGCTGTTAACTTTTTTAACATGGATGACACTCCCTCTGAGTTCAAATAAACCAATATCCCAGAGTATTTCATTTACTCAAACAGTACACTGACTGAACCGAGCCAGATAACGAACGAAACATTGACTCGTTCTCGAGTCAAGAACCGTTTCTGTTGGACGCGTCCGATTCGAGAACCGAGGAGCTGATGATACTGCGCATGGGTGATTCAGACTGACACACAGCGCGTCTGAACTGAACGGGTTCTTTTGGTGATTGATTCTGAACCGATTCTGTGCTAATGTTATGAGCGCGGGTAAACCGAAGGCTTCAATCAAGGGCAATCATCGCCAATGAAGTCGTTACGTCGAGCGCAAAAGAACTGGTGAACCGTTTTCGGCAACCGGTTTATTGAATAAAACTGTCCGAAAGAACCGGTTTGCGGAGAAGAACAGAACTTCCCATCACTACCGGTGATCCGAAAACCGATGCAACCGGTTCTTGACTCGAGAACGAGTCAATGTTTCGTTCGTTATCTGGCTCGGTTCAGTCAGTGTACTGTTTGAGTAAATGAATTACTCCGGGATATGATTTATTTGAACTCAGAGGGAGTGTCAGCCATGTTAAAAAAGTTAACAGCTTAAGTCATTGGTGGATTAATGCTTATTGTTGACGCGAACCGTTTCAAACGATTCAGTTCGATTTGGTGAACTGGTTCAAGAAGATCCGGTTACATTGAGTGATTCGTTCACGAACCGGATATCACTAAACTGCAGTGTTGTGAACGCGCTCATAACAGACCCGGGAGAGAAGACAACGCTGAATAAAGTCGTAGTTTTTGATATTTTTGGACCAAAATGTATTTTCGATGCTTCAAAAAATTCTAACGGACCCTCTGATGTCACATGGACTACTTTGAAGATGTTTTTATTACCTTTCTGGACGTGGACAGTATACCGTACATACATTCTCAATGGAGGGACAGAAAGCTCTCGGACTAAATCTAAAATATCTTATACTGTGTTCCGAAGATGAACGGAGGTCTTACGGGTTTGGAACGACATGAGGGTGAGTCATTAATGACATAATTTTAATATTTGGG